>NW_028186389.1:850005-970234 GCF_003343005.1 Rhea americana
CCCAATCATCACAAAATTCAAAACCATTTATTTTCCTTCTCCCCTGTGCTCCAGTTCCCAGACACAGGTACTGCTGGGATCAAAAGGAAGCCTGAAAGAGCACTACACACTTTGCAAAAAAGCTCTATGCAAAGAACCCCAGTAAATTAGGTGTCTCTAGCAAATACTTTGTCTATGACACAACACTCATTCAGCATGTGTCAGATGTTTCTGTTAGGTTGCTGCTAATACCAACATTTTATTTGATGATCTGGAGGAAAACCTTGTAATGTTAGCAAAAGATGGGAGAAATAATGAAAAGCAGTAAGCATCACAGGTGGGCTCGCTCTGCAAAGTTTTCTCTAATCTGAAGTCCATTTTGGCTAGTAGAGCTTTCCCATAGTGGTTGTTTTTTAAGGCAACAGTAATGCGTGCACTAATTGTGAGGACAGGAAGCTGCAAGAGGCAGAATTTTCAACACAGACATAAATGCTGCTATAGCTACGTTCACCCATTTAAAAAATACATGAGCACTTAACTACCTAGGTAACTAGCTCAGTATCCAGTGTAAAGTATGGTCACAGCTTAAAATACTGAGTATGCATTCCCTGTGCTGCTGTTCGGCAGAAGCCTTGCTTTTGTTTATAATATGACTTCTGCTAATGATACCAGGAAATTCAGATGGTATTTCAGGATTTGAATGAAGTTAACAGCTTGTCTGTGACTGTTTGTCAAAGGATGTGTGTGGGGTAGTTGCTGTAAAATAATGAGATTGAAAGGAAAAGACACTATTGAGGTGATGCAGGAAGATTGCATCTTCCAATCACCTGCATTCACTAATGTAAAAAGATCTTGATGCTTTCTAGTCTAATACTGAACATACTCTGCTTTGTGAACAAGTAGCCATACAAATTTCTACTTTATTGTAAGTAGGTAAAGGCTCACTTCCGTTAGAAAAATCTGAAACTTAAAGATTGCTTCTTCCTTAGCACTGGCCAGCATGTCTCCAGCAGGTTACCAAATGCTTTGCATTAGAAGATTAAAACTTGAGCAGAGGGTGCCCTTTTACAGAAGTGTTTTTCCTTATTGCTCTCACTGAGCTTGTCAGCCCTATAGCTTTTCAGCTGATTGCTAGTGCTGCTCTGAAATGGGTCTTCTGGGACTGTGCTGCTTTGCTGTTGGGCCTGGACATATTTCATCCTCGTTTGTTCTGGACTCTTATATGTGAGCAAGCAAGCAGGAGGATTCATATTTTCTTTCTCTTTAACTGTAACAGGCCAGCTTTTGCAGACAAAAAAATGAATGCCTTTATTAGGGAGGAAAGGAGGTCCTTAAAGTTTTAAGGTTTTTCCAGACTGGTCTACAAGCTGCAGCACTAAGGAGCCTTCCCTGTTACTTCTGTGAAGTGAGGTGGAAAGGGCAGCCTAGCATTCATCGCTCCTCCTGTGGCGCGCAGTATTCAGAATCCACTCGCGCAGACTCCCAGGTGCCCTCGGAGGCTGCGGGCAGCGGGGAGGTCTGTGCCTTTCTGGGTGCTCCTCGCTGCTCTGTGCGGTCTGGCAGAATCGCTCTGGAGGTGGCAGTGGCTCCTCCATGGAGCTATCTCTGCCATCAGTGTGTTTAAGCAGGATTTTATTGTCCAGCTCTTACTACTGCTTTGCAAGACTCTAATATTAGAGGTGAATATGAAGACACTGCTGTTCACCAGGACTTTAAATATGTAAGAGGGAAATTACAGCTAGTCTAATGTTGCAGTCTGATAGTTGAGTTATGCCACAGCAGTATGAGCGTGTGGGCTATTCAGATGTGGTACTGTAGCCTAAGCTAGTTAAGCTATGTTAAATCTTCAAGTATCCAGTGAGAGATTCCCCCCTGCCCATCTCAGCTGTCCTAAATATGTGGAAGAATTTGGTCCAGTTAATTTCTCCAGCACAAGAATTATGAGGATCCTACTATAGCTTCTTAAATAGTCAGATTTCCCTAGAGATTAGAGCTTCAGGACACAGTACCCTGAAAAATCCCTGTAGCAGTCTTGGGGGGAGTGGGGACGTAGGTGTCGTTCTTATTTTTAATGCGCTTCACTGTGGAAACAGGTTTATGCTTCTCTACTGTGTGTCCATCTCCCTAGTAATTTTGAACTGTTGGATGATATCAATCAACTGTGTCAGTGAGGTAAAGGTCTTGGTGATAATTAGCTTCCTGCAAGCTTTTGTGGAAGTTACTGACTGGGTAGAGAAAGGAGCCTACTTACACCTTTAGAAGCTGAAAGTTTGCAGCATACATTCAACTATGTTTTATTCCGTATCAAGAATTTACGAGAGAGAAGGGCTCTACGTTTTGCACCCCAAATGTGTAAGAGCACAACTGTGGCCTGTCAAACCTGTTCCCATCAGTTCTCATGCTTGCTGAGCTGTGTGCTTACACTGAAGGAACTTGGAGCCTGTGTGGAAAGCATACCACAACTTTGCTTTCTGCCAATGATAGTAGGTGTCAAGATTTTGTGCTTTTGGTGCTCAGTTTTGACTGAAGCAGTCATACCAAAGCTGGCTGTGCTGCATAGGCAGTCACAGCAAGACGATCCACCCTCCTTGGCAAGGTCTCCTGATCAGCATGGATGGGGTGGTGTGGGCAGCTGAGATGATTTTGTTCCTGTTTATAGCTCTATTTTTGTGTGTAAGCTTGTGAGCCTTCGAGTGATGCTGCCTTGTGTGGTGGGTACCTAGGTTCAAGTCCATCTGTGTCCATCTAATGCATCCAAAACCCTTTGCTTTGGACCTTGTTGAGCTGGAAAGAACGGCTAAAAAGTGCTTTTTACAGCCAAGATTCCTGTCTTTTCTCCACTCCTTACCCCTGTATGCAAGAGAATGGATCTCAACTGAGAGATGACTTTGTGACTATTAACCTTTAGACTATTAACTAGCTTAACAACTGTTTATAATGCTGGTAATGCTATTTTTAAAATATCTTGCAGCCACAAGGTTGCAACAAAGATAGTTTTAAATTGACAGCTTTTATAAGCATCTGCAGGATTCATGTTTTCCCTTAGGGTTTTTTTTGTATGCACCTGAATAAGAGAAGGCATAGTGTGAGGCACACAAAACAGTCCAATGCTCCTACTCACCTTGCCTTATAACCAAGAGTAAGGGAATGCTCGCTGACACTGCGGAGGAGAAACTTGCTTGAAATGAATTGAAGAAATGCTTATCACGACAGGTAGTGTGGAGTGTTCTCTGTCATGGGAAATCATTAAGGCAAACAGTGTGCCGGGACTCCTTGTCTTAGATACCAGGAGCAGCAGAATAATGTCACGTTTGTGGCTTCAGCAGTGTCAGCTGTTTTGAAGGACATCCTGGAGCAGTTTGGGATAGTTAATTTTGGTTTAGTAACTGTAACTGATAACTGACAAGAAATAAAACATGAAAATGATTAGCTTGCTGTGGGAAGCTGAAAATATCCATGTTCCACACTTGTTCCAGCAACTTCCCCCTCCCACCCTTCTTCCAGCTCCAGATGATGTGCTGTGCTGTACTCTACCAGGCCGGGGGTGTGATGGCTGAAAGCGGAGAGGGGAAGCACAACGAGCTGCCAAGAGGTGTTTCTGCCACCTCTGTCCCTAACAAATGCTTTGCAAACTCCTGAAGGAGAGATTATGCCTTATGTAGACAAATATTTAAGAGTAAGTTTAAGGGAATGGCGTAGCAAAGGAGATGGTGCCTTTGAAAACAGTTTTCTTGTACTCTTTTTCCATTTGCCTAAAAGCACAGACACGCAAACAAACCAGTGCTGCAGAACTGTGCCCGACTTTGGGGAAAGGGGAGACCGGGGCCTGCTCCCTCAGCTCTTCAGTGAGTGGGTGTGCAGTACTTCTTTACAAGGGTAATATTTAGCTTTAGTACAACAAGGACAGCACTTTCTTAGGTCTACATAGCTGCTTTTTTTTTTCCCCCCAACTTTCTGCCTGTAATGCTGTCCATTGCTCTGAAGAACAGTTATTTGTGAAATCCTTCTGTGGGCTTTGGTATAGAAAAACAAAATGGCAGTACGGTGCATTTTTAAGGATGACATAGCAAGAGAGGGAAGAAAGGTGCATTTATCATTTGAAGATAAAAACTGTTTCTAAACAACTAGAAAACTAGGTCAGCTGTTTTCAGAGACAGAATGTTCAGAAAAATGGGAAGAAAAACATTAGACTCATGTTTGAATATGACTATTCAAGGTAATGATCTCCCAGAGTGTCACTGGAGGGGTTTTGAAGCCACCTGAAGACTTGACTTTCAAAGGGACTGTGAATCCATGCATCTTGCAAAGCTTTACATTTTAGAGATGAGGACAATGAGGTGTTGCAGATTCTGTGCAGGTGAAAAATATTTTATCTTCCTGCTTTATAGAACAAAAGCCCTGAACTACAAGCAGATTGTTTTGCCACTTCAGCTGGGATGCTTAGAGTAGCTGGTGGGAGCTGTTTACGTCCTTTCAGTCAGTGCTTGCCTAAGCGTATGCTTCAGGTGGAGCACAGAATTTAATGACTTCTTAACATTGGAGTATTTTTATAGCAAATGTGAGGTGATGATGTGAATGCTTAGGGTATTGGGTGAATTAATTTATTCTAAAACTTCAGTGGGGACCTGATCCTGTAATGAAGTCCACTACTGCAGAGCTCACTGCAGGATCAAGGCGCATGCTCTCATTAAAAACCCTCTTTTGCATCATGGGGAAGAGGTCTTCAAAAACCTGCACACAGATTGAATAGCTTTTAAAAATAATTGCTTGAATATTAATTTCTGTGGTTCAGTGTAATTATATTAATTATAGGGAACTCATTAGACACTAATGTAAATATTAGAACATCTTCTGTAACATTCACTGTAATTTAATGCTAATTCGTAAAACCAATATTAAACTGTTAATAGCCAGGGCTGTAACTCATTCAAATATGTAATGCTTCATGCAATGAGCAAAACAGTCCAGCCACTGAGGAACATGCACTATAATCCACACGTACTTTCAAATATACAGTCATGAGCTGCTTGCAGGCTTCCCCTCGCACAAAAGTTAGAGAAGCCTGAGTAAACTGTCAAAAGATTTCTTGGATTATCAGCTTATTTGGCCTTTTTGGTTCTCATAAGCTGTAATAAGTGAATAGTTCTGTGATTAAACTGCTGCATAACTTTGTATCTCATGTAATTGATTTGGATGTGGAAATGGTTACATCTTCCACATGATTTTGAAGCTTACCATGCTAACAAAGACTGTTTCCCATTCTTGTGTTTATTTTGTATCCATGCACTTTAGCAGCCCTAATGCCAAATCTGGTATTGGGGTTGTTTTTGTTCACATACACAGCTTGTAGTCATCTGAAGCAGCCTGTATACATCCGATAAGGCTGGTACAAAAGGGGATGACCTAGTTATTTTCCATGAAATATTTGATGCGGTATTTTGTTAGTCAAGAGAGTGAAAAGGTAGGAAAAGAAGTCGGTATGAAATACCTGGTGGCCAATAAATTCCGTATACTTGAATGTTACACTTTAATGGAAAGTTCCTTTTTTCTGAAGTGACAAAGATGCAACCCAAAATACGTGTTAAAATGAGACTTGAGTAGATTTCAAGGGCCTAAAATTGCAGTCTTAAAATTGTGCTTAGCTGCTGTCAGATCACTGGAAATTGCTTTTTTTAAAACACTCCAAACACCTTAGATACATGGAGCTGTCCCTCTGCGAGCCCCAGGGCTTCCTGGCCTTGGCAGCCTGCCGCCCCGCGCCCGAGCTCACCGGTGAGCGGGAGCTGGGCGCCTCTCTGCTGTAGAGGTGAGGGGGTGTGCGGCCGGCGGAGCTCGCCTAAGGCTTCCGCTTGCTTTTAAAATTTGCTGATGCATGCCTATATAGTGTGTGCATTAATCTATCTTTCTCTGTAAAATATAGAAGTGTGTGTGTATCTTTGTATAAGTTTAGCGGAGGGAAGCAGGATGACACGAATTCCAACTGCCTGCTGTTCCTGAGTGTCGGTTCATGTCCCCTGCTGCCCTGCAGTGTGCTGAAGTCGCTGGGATTTTGGGGTGGAAGCCTTTCCTGTCCATGCTCATTGAAGAACCTGAGGATTAGCAGTCAGAGTGGCTATAAAAATGAAAGGGAAGGGTCTGCTCTTTTTTTTTTCCTCCTTTTGCTGCTGTTTTGAAAGGAGTGAGGGAAGGGACCTGTTCCCAGAGATTTCTGCACTGTGGTTGCCTAACACAAAGATGCTTCATTTTCTCCCTGAACAAGGTGGGTGTGTGTGTGTGTGTGTGTGGGGGGGGGGGGGATGACAAGTCTCAAACAGATTTGTAGCCTTTGCTGCTGCAGCTAGTTGAAGACACTGAATAACAAGTATGCTGATGACAGGTGGAATCACAGAATCAGTAAGGTTGGAAGGGACCTCTGGAGATCATCTAGTCCAACCCCCTGCTCAGCAGGGTCACCGAGAGCATGTTAGACAGGGCTGCATCCAGGTGGGCCTTGAAGATCTCCAGAGTAGCACTTCACTGTCTTAAGCAGGACTCGAAATAGCCTGCACGCACTCTCCCCAGGCAGCATGCAGAGAGCATAGGTCTGTCTCAAGATCACGTGTTGTCTTCTGTGGTCAAGGTGCCCAAAAGCTAGTTGATACAGTCTAACTTTCTGACTAGCTAAAAGTTTTCCCCTCCTTTAATGGGCTATACTATGCTAGACACTTGCTGTTCTTTTTTTGACAGTGCACCATGTTAAACAGAAACATTTCTGGTTTAATAAACTTAGTACTAAAGGAACAGCATTGAAAGAACAGTATTCTGTTTTCATATTTTGAACAGAATATTTAATGAAATAACCTTATGTACTGTCTTTAACAGCACCATCTGGTGGTCCTCAGGCAATGCTAACGTTAATTTATGGCTAGAAATGTTCCTTACCACTTTAGAGTAGGGAATGTTTGGTTTCTTGTGTTACGAAGACCAGAGGAAGTGCACGGATTCTTTATGGATAAATATGGCATGAAAACAGACACAAACGTGTGGCTGAACTCCCACACGCTGTGAGTATGTGTGGTAAATTAGTGCAGAACTCTAGGGTTGTGTGTGCATGAATATTTAACCTGCATAAATATTTGAGTACTAGAAGAGGGATATTTTCTCATTTCTATAATATGCTTAAAGAATCCTAGTTACCATACAAAATCCTCTATTAAAGAGTATTTTATGCTTGCTTCTAATCTGCTTACATGTATGTAAAGTCAAGAGAGATCAGTGAAGTTAATGAAAGTACTGATTGGAAGGACAGCTTTCTGTACAGCATGGGGAATTTAAAATATATTGAGGGCTTAGGAGTGTGAACTTCGATTTTGATTTATTCAGTCTTAGCAAATAGTGAAGGCTGAAATTAGACTGAGCAGTTCAAAATACCTTCCATGTTCAACCAGGGAAACTCCAAAGTGCCTGTTAACAGTGCAGAGGCACCGTCCCTGCAATTAGGAGCCTTTGCAGGGGAGAGGGATATTGATAACCAACTCCTGGAGCTGATAAGTGATAAACATAAAAATGTACCAGAATTCCTATATAGGAATTCCTGAATGAGCAAAGCATCCTGCTTGCTTGTTCTCATTCCCCCAATTCGTGTCCCGGATAAAGGTGCCTATGTGCAGTGTGTTACTTCGTGATGGGTGTGGGAAGGCCATGCAGGTTCAGAGCTCTGTTCTCGTTTTAACAACAGCTAATGAATTCATACGGAGCTTTTCCTTTTTATCTTTTGGCCTCCAATGAGCTATCTAGAAAATAAAATTCCTTTGGTGTTAGATGATCCCTCTGGCTGAATACAATGCCAGCATTTACACTTGCATGCGACACTGGCATCAACAGCTTAGTGGGAGCTTTGCTGATTAAAAGCTAGATTTTTGCATGACCACTTGTTAAGGAGTTCTTCTGAATGCTTATAGCCTATGTAGCAGAAGCCTCATAAGAGAAGAGCTTTAAATTTTTATCTTCTATGCTTCTCACTTGCTTCTTCCTCTAGTTGGTCCTACGAAATAGCATGCTTCACATAAAGGTCACCTGGAAAATGTGAAACTCAAGTGACTGCAACTGCTGGTTATTATTTCTAAGGAATGTAGATTGCTTTAAAAGGATTAATTTGGAATTCACATGGAGAAGACTAGACTAGACTGTAGGAAGCAGTTAGCATAGTAGGTAGTGAGGTGCTGGCCTGGCTGTCTCAAAGCCGTGTGCCCTGCTCTCCATGTGGGCTGGCCGGCACGCTTGGTCGAGGTGCTGTGTCCTCTGTGCTGATCCTGCCCCAGCACCTGCCCTTCATACCGTCCGTCTGGGTTGCAAGCTCTTCACGAGAGAGGTTTCTCAGTCTCTTCCTTATTTTGCATCGTGGGCCTCACTTCTGCTGGGGATCTGATACTGTCATGAACTTGAACTGTGCCCTCAGCTGATGTGTCCCCCCAGCTTGAGTTGCTTTGGAGGGTTGTCTGTTCATGGCAGTTTGGGTAGTTCCCTTGTGTGTGGGGACCTGGAAAATGTGGCAAGTGTATGCAATATCTTTTTCCTGTGGAAATGGTATTGATTTTGTATAGTTCCATTGAGCTTTCTGCTTTATTTTTAGAATGAAAATAAAATAGCTAGTGATGAAAATGATGATGAGGATTTATGTATATAATAATCCTCATCTCCAGATATTAAGGCTTTGCAGTACCCCCTTACAGAGATATTTATATGAGTCAGTGACATGTGATGGCTTGCTCAAGGTCACATAGCAGGTTTGTGGCAAAGACAGTAACAGAAACTACAACTTAAGAGCCAATATAGCACCAGCCTCCCTGCTTTCATTAGTGCAGATTTCCAAATGCGGTTGTACTGGGTGATGCAGCAAGGTCACAGGTTATGAAGACAGATGACAGGGACACCCAGAAGCTGTCTAGCAGTGTATACAGGGTTCAGTAAGCTTGTTTCACATCTTTCTTCTGTTCTGAGTTTGGCATAACTCCACTGACTTCACTAAAACAAAGATAGTATGAAATTACAGAAACAGTGGCTCAAATTGTTCTCTAGTTCCTTCTGGCTTAACGAACAAACCTGGCCATGCTCACCCCCGCAGGCAGCCTCTGTTACCGTCCCCACGGACTGTCAGTGGGTAGGCAAGTGGGTAAAGCTGATCCTGCTTTGATTCTAGTAGACGGTCAGTAGTGTTCATCCTGGAGCTGCTCTCATCTGTGCAAAGAGGAAATCCTGAAAATGAGAATTATCAGGAGCACAACAGCATCCTGGCTGATAGCGGCTAGTGTCTGAGCGTGTAGTAGGTGGGTAGGTTTCTGGGTGTGTGGGGTTTTCATGTGTGTAAATAGTGTCTTGGCAAGTTATCATTATGCATTGATTCACATAACATCCCATCCATTAGACTGTGAAAATTATTATCTTTAATGGGGTTACTTTAAAATCAGGTGTTTTCATATTCTAGTTGGTGAAGACTTGTCAAAGCCCTGAATACTGTAGAGCCTGGATAATGTGACTGCTTAAAAAAGGCATACCTTGATACTTGTATCTAATCATCTGTGTGAACAGGAGACTTTTCAAGCATATTTGTGTAATGATTTCTTGCATGGACTTGCATTTGCTTGGAAGAGAGATCTTGTGAACATTAGAACATGTCACTGCTAAACTATGTTATATTTTTTTCCTCTTTGCCAAAGCTGGGTTTGAATGTACATTGATCTTAATCCACAAAAGCAGTTGCAATGATTATTGAAACTATATGTTGACAAGATCTTAGGGATGTCTTGGTGTATTGCGAGGCAGCAGTGAGCTCCATAGTGACAGTGCTGAGAACTGCTCTGCTCAAGGCATATAGCATGAGACTGGTCTTATTACTTAATCCTGCTGTTTACCTCTTTTCTACTTTAATTATTTCTTCCTAAATGGGAAATTCTAGTGGCCAGTTCTTTAGGAAATCTTTGATAATCCTTTTGTAAAGAAATTTGTATCACTCTGTTTTAGTAAGGGAAGAATTTGTTCTTAAATCCATACAAATATGAAACAAGTGATGTCATATGAGGATATGCATTTGGGAATGTTGTGGCCGCCTTGCACATCTACTATGATTTTTGGGCTCATTGCTAGGCAGTGTTTGGGATGCTTTGCCAGCTCTGGGTAGGTTGTGCAGCTGTTATGTTTTCTCTTCCTGGCTTAGGATTGCAGCTTATTCTTCTAATGCTTTTTAACCTGAATGTTCTTCCTACATGCAGAAAACATGGACTTTTGAGTTCCCTGTGAAAAGTGTTTTGAGTTGCCCGGCTGGTATATGAACACTCACTTTTGGCTCTATCAGAGTGGTACTAGCTCAGCTTTTCTGAGCATGATGCTGCCTCTGACTCAGTGCTGGGAGTGCACAAAGCCAGTTCTAAATGTTAGCCCAAGAGCTACTCTGGGGCAGTAAGAATAGTATAATTAGATTTTTAGGCATCTTCAAAAACAAGCGTCAGGAAGCCTACTACAAAAGTTGTAGGGCTAATAGATACTTGGAGACAAGAAGTGAATTCTTTGCATCTTGTGCCATTATAAATAAATGGTAGTTTCTCATGTTGGAGCTCTTCGAAAAGGAGAATTTGCCAGAGAAGCTATTTTAAATTGAAGAGTTGGTAGAAGAATATATGGATCAAATAGAAAATAATAATAAATCTGGTATTAACTCAAAATTTCTGAAAGAACTCTAGAATGAAATAGCTTGTCTACAAACTGTGGTATTGCCTAAAAGCACTCTGGTTCCTGAACTGAAAGATGGTAAATGTGATATTAAAAAGGTGACACAGGAGACCACAGGCTGAGACGTGTGCAAGAAGTGTTGTCTCTGACAGTATGCCAAGAACGGCACTAATGGGTACAGGGTAAATTTGTTGCAGAGTCAGAAGTTGACCTTTTTTCCTTTTCTTCCCCTCCCCTCTTTTCCCTGTGTGTGAGATTTAGGTCTCAAACTTGCTGGTGTTCTGGTGAGTTAGCAACCCTACCTGTTCGGGAATGCACTGACTGGCATGTAGCAAATGGGAATGGTGAAGTCGCATGATTCATTAATAATTTGAAGTTATGCAGTAATGATGACAGGAATTTTGGAAGAATCTAAAGAAACTGAGTGCTGGGGCAGTGAAATGCAAATGAGATTCAATTTAGATAAGCAGTGGTGTATATGTGGGGGGGAAATCATAATTTTCTGCGTACGAGCTTGGTCTTGAGCAAGATGTCTGGATGCAAGTGCCATCTCTGTGCTCAGGAGTAGTCCAACAAGTGAGTAAAATCTTAGAATTATTAGGACAAGAATAGAGAGCAAAATCTGAACGAGTGTTGTTCTCTATGTGCTTTTAAGTGCCCAGAGCTCCTGCATTTGGGCTGCTGTATGCAGCTGCGGCTCCTGTGCTCTCCTGCCTCAAATATATAAAACTGGAGAGAAGGGCAAAGCTGATGAAAAGCTTGGAGCAGCTTTTGTAAAGGAACTGAGTAATGAAGCTAGGGCTCTTTGGCACAGAACCGAGACTCCTCGGGGAAGTGGCCTTAGAGGTCTCTGAAGCAGTGTATGGCATGGGCAGAGGTTTTCTCTCTCACATTAAGAGCTAGGGGACATTAAATTCGGCTAGCACGAGGAAGGTTCAGGGTGAGTGTCGCTATCTGCATAACCCACACTCCTACTCCTTCCTAGTTCCTGTTGCTGGTGACGGTTAGGGATAGTGCAGCAGGCTCCGTGCACCTTTAGTGTCTCCTGCTGCAGCCTTGTGCTCGACTCGAGGCACTTTGCCAGGGTGGTTTGGGAGACTTGCACAGCTGCTGCTGCTGCTCTTAACAGTGGAGCTCACACCTCTGTCCCTGTGTCAGCTGGTCGTCTTCTGTGCTAATTCAGGGTCAAACGAGGCAGGTGAGAGGTGGCAGCTCCTTCTCTTGTCTGAGCTGCTCCTGTTAGGAAAATTTACTGCAAAAATTTTGAATTCAGAGTTGTTCCTTGTGTGTGGGGTGCTGGGGAAGCTCTGACAGCATCTCCTCAGCAAAATGTGAGTAGCTGGACCCCTGCCCCAGGAGGAAGAGAATGAGACTGCATCTGCAGCCTCGCTGGGCACCACGCTGCAGGAGCAGAAGACTGCAGCCCTGAGCAACAAAGCCCAAATGTGGCGTTTGATTTTCAGAATTCTGCTAAACCAAGACATAAATCACCACAAACTCAATGTCATGCATAATTCTGAAAACTACAGAAACTAAAAGATAAAAGGCAGAGTCCCGTATGTTTTTACAGTATTAAACTGCAAGTAAAGCTGGGTCACTGCCAGTGTTTGTCAAAAGACTATAATTTTGCATTTCAGGCAACAAAGGACTAAATGACAAAGAACATTCTGACCTTTTGTATACAACTGTAGAGCAGAAGAAAAGTCTCCAAAAGCATTTTTTTTCCCTTTGAAGAGTCTTTTCATGTTATGCTCAGAGATGAAAGCTCAGAGTACAGTACCGGTACAGACCAAACAGGTTAAGGCAAGAATGAGAGCACATGTCCACATGTGAGAGTCGCTAAGAATGTCTGACTGAAGTGACTGGTTTGCTTTTAAAGAGAGCAGTGTAAAATGTTTTCAGGAAGCAGTAATCCTTTTACAGTAATCCTGAAGAAGTCTCAGAAGTTTTGCATTTCTGAGTGCACGGTTGTCCCTGCTGGCTCATAAGCAGCTGTGAGCAGGCTGTCTTTAGGCCACTGTGTCCTACTGGAGACTCATCTTGAGATCCTCCAGTACCTTGCTAGTTTTCACCTTACTGAAAATGCTCGGGCGAGACGGATGGCGAGGTGGCCTCTGGTTAGGACACGAGTGATCCTGCTGCCCCTGTGCAATGTGGTAGCTGAGCACGATTTCCAGGATGTAGTCACAGCACCAGGCGGTTGGTTGGATGTGCTGCCACGTCAGTGTGGATGGAAGTAGCCACAACAGCACTTGAAATATCCTGCACATACTTCAAAACAGGAGGGTAAGTTCCCGGGAGCAGCCCTGCTCTCAATCTGTGATCTTTTGACAGATGGAAGTTTTAAGATCAAGTGTCCCTACCCCATTCCTACGCTGGTTTTCTGTGGGTGCAAAAGGGTTTCCTTTAGCTAGACTGGTAAGAGTTGACTTAATCTTGTGATACTATGCTGTCTTTTCAGATGAAGCTGCAAGAAATGTTAAAAATACATTGTCTATCAGGAGTAGTTTCGTGCTGCTTCTGCATTCCTGATGATTAGAAATAGGCTTCTTTTCAGAGTCTTTTCTTTTTTTGCGTTAATAACCTTGGAAATGCTCATTGATGTCATTGCATGACATATATATATGAAGTATGCATAGTAGTCTCTTGACAGTTACTTCCATAGGCAATGGATGAAGGTGGGTTCAGTTTTGGCACATGCCAACTTCATGAGGGTGCTTATCTGTATTGATAAGCAGAAAACAAGTATGATACAAAAATACAGGTATGAAAATGTAAATCTGGAAATTATTTTTCTTAGAAGAAAGCTGATGATAATTTCTATAGATAATGTAGGAGCACTTAAGGGATTATAGGAACAAGGGTGAGCAAATGCAGTTTTAATCTTCATACATCTGGAAACATTTCAAAGGATCTTTTTAGGTACAAACCGGGTTATTTTAGTGAAATGTCAATATTTGTGTTCTAAAAAAAAAAAGATAGCTGATATTAAAAAGTGAATTCTTGGCAATATGTCCAAAGTATCACTTTCTGTTGGAAAACTAAAAGAATTCCAGGAGACTTGGAGTAAAATAAAAGCTTAAATCACATTTCTTAGGTTTCAGAAATACATTTCAGTGAAAATAAGAAATGACCTTTTGCTTTACAGAGCCTCAAAAAACATGTTCACCTTTTGGGGCCTTTCTGAGGAAAAGATTTGACCTATTTTTAGTGGCTGTAAATGGGAATGAAGCTAAGATAGCGTGGGAATGCTGCTTACTAGACATAGAAAGATCGGACTTAGATATTAAATGTTAAAACATTGGCATAGAGCATAAATGGCATGAATCATCCCAATTTAAAGGAGGAAATTATTTAGCCACATAAAAAGGGAGGAGGAAAACTGTGCCCTGACACTAAAAGCTACTAGTTTGTTTTACTTTTTCTGGCACTTTATTATTCCTGAAGCTTTAAAGAACTCCTGGCTCCCATGATGAGTGCTCTAATTATGAGCATTACAAATGTCTTCTGATTGTTTTGAATTAGCTAATAACTTAATATGCTAAATAAATCAGCAGTTCCCAATCCAAATAAATCGTCTGGCTTTGGAAATACTATGTGCTCCCTCTCTGCTGTGTGAAATAGGTCTGAACAGCTGCAACAAATGTTCTTGTCATTTAATTATAAATTACAGCTGTCAGGGCTAAAACACTTAGTCCCAGCATTCAAAGAATAGATTTTTAAGTCTTCCAATTTATCAGTGCAGCCATTGATTGTGTGTATAAGGTCATTGAATCAGCAGTAACGAATGAAATTCTTGATTTCTCAAACACCAGGCTAAGTGTACCCATGGTTTTATGTCCAGGAACTTGATAATACTTAAGTGCCCCAAAGCATTTAAGGAATGAATGCTATATGTAACCACTTATGTGCTGCTTTTTTGATTGCTAGCCACCAGCTTGCTAAATAGGAGAGCAGGATTAGTTGGCCTCCATGTGCTCCTCGTGTGTGGGGTTTCCAGCATGTCCAGCGTTGTAGTAGCAGCTTCCCCTGCCTTCCTAAAGACTGTGATTGCCCTGTTGCCTTAGGGACTGGTAGGAGATGAGGGCCAGGGGCTCAGACTGAGCGCTCCCTAGCAGTCACCGTGGAGCTGATTACCTCCTGCACCAAAGAGGAGAAGTTAGGGGAAGAGGGGGGCTGCACGTAGGCTTAAGATTTCTGAAGCTACCAGTTCAGTATTTTTCAGATGCCAGTGGAAGTGGCCAGGATGTGTGTGCACATGCTGTAGCCCCTTTTCAAATAAGATGCAGCTGGAAAGAATATAAAGGAGGAAAAAATGTGCCTGTAGAGGTACTTGAAGACTGGGCTTAAAAATGGGCTTTTGGGCTGCTGCCTGCTGGTGGTAGAGGCACTGGGGAGAGGCTCAAGAGGGGGGAGGGGGCCCAGTCTTTGCATAAGCTTCTTTAAGCAGCAAACTGAAGTTAAACAGACCTGAAGATGTTATCTCTGATCTGAAGTTGGTTATCATCTCCCCAAATGCATTTTTCCAGCCTGTTAATTCTCCATAACTGCAGAATTCACACTGACAAGACAAAATACTACTACTGCAGTGGATATGCAGGTATAACAGATGCAAGCATGTTTGAAGACATCATTCTTAAAATTTGTTTCAATTTCTATTTGATTTTCCTGTGAAGTTTGGAAGAGGCTTATCTGAATTGTCCACCTTCAAACATTGATAAAACAGACTTAAAAAAGGCAGTAACTGCTGCCAGAGGAAGTAGAAATGGGCACTCTTGTGCTGGACAGTAGCTCTTGAAAAGAAATAATATGTGTCAGAAGTGAATGGGCAGCTCAGCAATTTATTAAAAGAGTTAAACCTGAGGAACACCCTTAAGCTAGCTGGTTTCCCCTCAACTTCTCTTCCAAAGCTTTCAATAACTACCCTTCTGTATATTGCTGTGGTGCTCCGAATTCAGTATTGCAGTGGCTAATCCAGGTGGATGTGTTTTTCCCTCAATGAGAAGAGCATGCAAACGTGCTCTGCGCAGACCAGTTTGGCTTGGAATTCCACTTTGAAAACAAGTCTGTTGACCAAATGGAGTAAAATGAATTTGTTAGGAAATGGAATCTGGACAGAGGCATATTGCTGAAGTATCCTGGCTTAGTCATTTGGCTTGCATAATAAAAAGTATTCTTGTGTCTAGTATGCACCATAAATACTCTGATTTTGAGAGGGAAAATAGTTGTTTCAAAACTAGTTAGGCTGTGGAGTTAGCACAGTTTGCACATTGAGGGGTGGATCTTATCCCTATTAGGTATCAAATTCTGGATTTGCAGGGTTAGCATCGGGCAGCATTGCATTACCTCCTGCTCTGTTCAGCCTGAGTCACCGCTGGTCTCTGTGCGCAGAATTCATTAGGAGTGTAGATGCAGTGTTTATTATACTATGGAATTAACTCAGAGGACTTCAGAGGATTTCTTAGCAGTGAAGTTATCATATAGCCTAGGGATCTTATCTTTTAATTTTCATATTGTGCAGATTTACACTTTAAATTTACATTTTTGAGCACTCTTTGAATTGATGCATGTGTGCGTGTTTTGCCTCCACTGCAATTTTGTTCCGTAACGCAAAAATGGGACCTCCTAACCAACATAACAGGACAAAAATAATGTGCAGTAGCTTGCTGCAAGCCCTCTCCCAACAAGAGCGTGTGAGGTTCAGAAACCAGGAGGTAAAGGATGAATTTTAACACCTACTCCCTTTTTTGTTGTCATTTGAGCCTGTTGTGATTTGAGGCTTGAGCCACACTTTTGAATATTTGAGAAGTGGCAAAATAAGCACCAAATCCCACAGTCTGCTCTGCTGCTTGCGTGCGTCCATCTTTTAGGCCAAATGTCGGTATAGATACTTTGTTCGCCGCTGAAGTGGCGGAGATGTGAAGAGCGCTTTTTAGATCCCGGGGGAGCTGGGGCCTCCTGCCAGCTCAGCCCTTGCTTTCAAGGAGCTTGCCGGTGAGCAGGCCTGGGGCCACCGGGGCCGGCAGGAGCTTGGGCGCAGGACGAAGGGGTTGGCTCTGCCCCCGCCAGCCCGCGGAAGCCGCGTGGGAAAGGCCTGAGCTCTGGCTTCGGAAGCGGCTCACCGAGGTGCTGGAGCGAAGCGAAATTACTCTCATTCCGTTCCACCTGTCTGCAGACTTTGAACCTCGGACCCTCTAAATTACAGTTCATGTTAAGTCTCTTGCACGTGCTGATTGCTTTGGAGCTGTGCTGGGCAAGGCCAGGACGGAGGCAGCTGCGCTCGGACAGAGCCGAGCGCGGATCTGCCGCCTTCCTGGGAACAGCAGGCGTGTGACTTGCTCAGCAAGGCTTGGGCTCGCTGAGCTGTAGAGCAGGATCCCATGAAGGTCGCTTGGCCCCAGCTATCTTTGTTCAGTAAATGTATCAATCTTCTGTGTGGCAGTGCCATTTATTTTCTTGTAGCAGTCTTCCTGAACCACGCTGAGTACTGCTACAGGTTTGCATCCCACTTAAATGGAAACCATCCTCTTTCTGTACAGAGAACACAAGGGTGCTCATCTTGCTACTGTTATGTTTTTAAGATATTAGCACTTTCCCATTTTTCTTCTTCATACTTTTCTTTTGAAGTCAATTATTTTAAATTAGCGCCTGAATGTTTTGGAGAATAAATGATTCCTTTTTTTCTTTGAACTAAAGGAAAGGTAATTAAGTAGTGCTGAACTGAACAAACACCTATTACTTTAGGTACCACAGAATTATTTCCCTATAACTTTTTTTATAGGTCAGTCAAGCTGCAAATTTCCCAGGAAACCCCTCAGGTAGACCTTCTGCTAATTATCTGACCTGGCTGCCTGCTTTTAAATCAAGCACCAGCAGCTGAAGACCTGTACTGCAGTGAAGAAGGAAAATAGAGGAGGAGATTAAAATAGTTCAATATGAAAAGAAATGTTTTGTTTCCCTGCTATTCTGAATTTAGTCCCACCTTGAAGGCAGATTGTGTTAAAAGCTCAAAATGGTAACTTATAAGGAGATTAGCCAAACATATCTAGCCTGCTGAAATGACAGAGTATGCCTAACATCTGGGTAGTAGGAGATAGCTGCCTGCCTACAACATTTCGAAAGAAAAGAAATTTTGGAGTGAATTTTCCTCTGCATATGTAATTGTCAAGTTGTTTTGACATAGTGGAAGAGAAATTGAATGGACGATGCAGCATGGTCTTCTCCGTGCCTTTCTCACCTTCTCTTTCCTTTCTTCTGTCTGTCCATCTTTGTGTCCTGTGGCTTAGGAAGCCTAGAGCATGTATCGTAGCTGGATCAGCTGCTGGGGTTAGTGCGTATGACTTGCTTTTCCTCTGCCTCGTGGAGGGACCTTATCTGTTGTTGTATGCAGTGTGTTGTCACCATTAATCATTTTTACATCCTGCGTATGTTCTACAGATGTATCCTTGGAAGGCATCAGTTTTACTGGCAGATGTGTAATCTGGGAAATCTTTGTTTCATTTAAGTAGCAGATATGCTCATTTCACCTTTTTTTTAAAAAAAAGCTCTTCTGTAGTAACCACTGTGGTAAGCATTATGTAACTAAGCAGTAACTAGTAGTAACCATTATGGTTGAGTGTAAAATATGTCTGCATATTTTAAATGGCAAAAAATTAGCAAAACTGAAATTGAGGGCTTTTCCTCCACGAATGCTATTTGCTCAAGCCTTGTGAAAGGGAACTACTTGAATGTTAATTTGCTTAGTAATATAACTTCACAAATGCAAGTTTCAGACTTTAATAACTTTATCATCTACAGTGCCCTAAGTAGACTACCAAGACCATATAGCAGAAAGGCCTGAAAAAGGTTAAATCTGTACATTAGCCCTTTTTCAAATACTTACCACGTGTAGTGCGGACCTGAGCCTCAGACTGTCACCGTCTTGTTCAGAGACGTGCTCTGTGCTGTGGCTGTGCGTTTGCAGTGGGATGTGTTATCCAAAGCAGCCTAACGGCTGCATTCTGCAGTGTAGCTGCCTCCTGGGATGCTCAGTCTTGTTGAAAGTGGATTTTGGTGGCATATCTGTCCCGTTGCTGTCCCTTGCTGCCCCGTATGAAACGGACTATGAGGCAATAACATTACAAACACTGGTGGTACATGGGGATTTTCTTCTGCTCTGTGTTCACTGGGTGCTGTTCATTTTTAAGGTCCTTTAACTGTTCATGTATGTGAATCTACCTCCTCTGGATCCGGTCTTGCAAGGTGCTGAGTGTTGATCTTAGCCAGCTGCTTTCATTGCTCTCTGAACTGTGGCTGCAGTTGTGCAACTTGGGTGTGTAAGTGTTAGCTCGTTTGGAGTTGCTCATCGTTAGGGGGTCTGTCTGCAAGGTGATTTTGGTTTAAATTCTGTTTCATATATCTTTCAGCCTGGATTGTGTCTTCAGAAGATTTCTAAACAGTTGGCTGTCATTACAGTTCTTCTAGTTCATTAACTTCCCATTACTGGTGCGCTGTGCGTGTCCTAGGAGCGTGTCAAGGAGAAATGCATTGGGTGCAAGGCACACAAGGTGGCCATTGAGCTTGAGGTTCCCTTTTTTGTACTCTGAACTGGTCTGTGCAGTGGGGAATTATACTGGTCTGCACATAAGCGTATGTGCTGAAGGCATGTAGGCAGCTTAGTCTGAGTCAGTGGGACTTGTAATCAGCTGGCACCATTCCCCCAGCTGCATTAGCTTTTAAATTAGCAGACCTGATCATTAGCAGAAGATTTCCAATTTCTGTGCTCTAAACCAATTTGAAGAATTGCTCATTTCTTATTGTTAGCTGCCAGCTCTGTGGGTGTGTGTTCCCCCTCCCCTTCTCCAGGCTGGGGGGAGACTTGCACTTGAAAAGCTCAGCCAGGACAAATTAAGTTTACTTCTCCAGTTTGCATGTCTGATGGATTCTTTTTTGGAGCAGCTGAATATATTGGTGGGATTTAAAGATCTGCTGACTCTAATCTTCCAGGCGTTGAGGAAATATTCATTAGACTGTTTTGTCACTTGCTGCATTTGACCTTCACTACCCTGCTGGAGCACGCTGCAATTTTTCAGCTGCCTTCATTCTTCTGTTCCTCCTTGGATGGTAATAAAAGGGAAGCAGTTTGTATATCCAACCTTAGTTTTGGCAGTCTTGATGCTTTCCTGCCAGCTGGGTTCCTGCTGAGGTCAGTGGCCCTGTGCCTGTGTCTTCAAGACTTCAGCCTTTGTCTTGGTTTTTAGTTTTGGCAAGCAGGTGCTGGAGTAATTCTGTCTTCTGTATTGCCCTCACGGTTAGGAGCTTGCTCTGCATGTTGGTTTGCATAGTAATTTCTATCCTGATTTTTAGAAGAATTTATAAAGCTGAGGATGTCTGCAGTCTGCCTTCTGCAGAAGTAAAGACTTAATCATCTTTATCGGAAGCTGCTTCCCTCTCTCAGCTCCTGACAACAGACAGAAATTAACTTTGATTTCCCAATTTGCCGAGGGCCGCGGTAATTCTCCCGGGGCCCTCGCGGTCGTGGCAGGCGCGCTGCGGTCGTGGGACCATTTGCCTCTTGCAGCTGGTGCCTCAGGGATGTCGGTCGTTAACTCTGTTTAATCTGTGGAGGAATATTTAACATTAGCACTGAAATGGCAATAGTTTCTAACAAAGTACAGCGCCGGCACTGGCATGATAGCGGCCCCGACCCTCCGAGGTAGGGCTGGGAAATGGGAAGAGGTGCAGTCCGCCCTCTTTCCAGCTCGGGGGTTAGTGGGAAGAAACGGTACCCGAGGCGTGTGCCGCCCGCCGCGTTGCGGTGCCGGGAGGTGCGGCTGCCCGGCACGCACGGCAGCACGAGGGGGAGGACGTTGCTTAATTGTTGCAGCCCATGCTGAAAAGGGGCGGCTGATTTACCTGCGACCACTGCGCTGCACGCCTCAAAGTTTTACTAACTTCTGAGAGCTGATGAAAGGCCATGAAAATAGGTTTAAATTTCCAGAACTGTGTATGCAACAGGCCTAATTAAGAACCTAATTCAGAGAGAGGTCATGGGCTGTTAGCTCCAACTGCGGGCCTGCAGCGCAGAGCTGCCTCCCCGAGCCGGCGCGGCGGGGGTCTTGCCCGGCTGCAGCCCGGCGCGGGGCTGGTGCCGCCCCGGACGGGCTGCGCCTGCGTCAGCCCCTTCGTGGGACGTGCGGGAGAACGGGCAGCCTCGCCGCTGCGGTCCCTGTGCCTTGATGGACACAGCTAACCAGCAGAAACTCCCTTTCCAGGCAGAGTAGCAGTTATAACATCCCAAAGGCCGTTTTCTTTGGTATCCTGCCAAACGTGGAAGACCGCCCAGCTCATCCCGGCGAGCGGTTGCGCTTCCCAGCCGGCTGGTGCTTTCTTACGGCAGCTGTAGGCCCTCTGAAGGGAAGCGAGAGTCTGGGCGCTGCTTGCGTTGCCGCTCTGGGTCAGGGCTCCGCGCGTGCCCCTGCCCCGAGGTCGGAGGCAGCCAGCGCTGGTGGCCTCTCGGCGGGCGCCGGGGCCGTGCTCCGGGTCCCCGGACCTCGAGCAGTGCTGCCCAGCGCCGGCTGGGAGGGGAGGCTCTGCACCGCCGGCTCTGGCTGTGATCCTGTCCGCCCTGCAGTAATTACCAGATAAAGCAACTTTATTAACTAGGATTATTTATTAGTCACAGCAGTCAGAGCTACGTTTCAGATTAGTCACAGGAGGACCTGACAGAACATGGATGTTAACATTAAGCATCCAGTGTGTTAATTTGTAAACCTGTCATATTTGTCATGGTGGTAATGAATGGTGTTAAAGTGCTTTTTTAGTAGCTTAATTAGTGATAACCTTTTGGGTTGATATATCTGCTATAATTTTTACAATATATCTTTTTGTGAGCAAGTTGAATATTAAGATTTAAATCAGGCTTATTAGAAAATTGGAATTTTTATCAAACCCAAATTAAGCTCTTCAATTGCTTTGGAATATTAAATTCAGTATATAATGTATCTCAGCCACTACCTCAAATTCCATCAACAAGTATTTGTTCTACTTGAACAGAATTGATCCTGTAGCTATTAAAGGAAAAGCTAGAGTTGATATTGTCTTGACAGCTGAGGTGAGCTTTTCCCAAATTTGTCAGGAGAGTTTGGCAGCGAGTCCGGTCCTGCTGTGTTTGGGAGCTCTTGTGTCCCGGCTGGTGTTAACGCCTGTGCTGGGGAGATGGGCGAGAGTCGTGTTTGCCATGAATTACCTGGTTGTGGTGTTAAGACTCTTTGGAATTTAAAAGGAGATGTTTATTTGTATGTACCTCTTGCGAAGCCAAACGGCAAAATCGGTCCTGTGCATCTCCATCACCAGGTGGCCTGCCATCATCCTCCGTGAGCACGGAGCGGTCTGCTGGGCGCTCGGATCCTGTAGTGACAGGCTTGTATTTTACCTGTGTAAGTATAGCAAATGTTACGAAGCCTGATCTACGTTTTAGGACAAAACTTCAAAAAGTTGTGTGCTGATGTGGAGCAGGTCGTAGTTCTCCCACCCACCTGCAAGTAGGTGGTAGTCAGAGTTTGCTGAAAGCTCTAAGTAGTGAAAGCAAAAAAATGTCCAACCTTAAGGATATGTGCAGCACAGAAACATGTCTTAATGCTGTCCTACAGAGAAATAGGAGTCGGGAGCAGAAGAGGACAGACCAGGTAATATATTTCCTTGCCCATGCAGGATCGTTCTCTAGCATTTTGAATCTAGTTTCAAAGCTCTGCAGGAACAGAGCTCCTAGTAAGTTTGCTTGAGAGAAAGTCAAATATGTTTCATTTTGTTAGCAAGCAAAGCTCCCTGTTCATCCTGTGTTTCTCCTTTCTAGTTATATCCTTGGGCCCCCCTAAATTTCTGTGGTTTTTTTTTTGATTATATGCTTCATTGCTGTTTTTTTCCAATCTCCATCTTTTGATGAAGCTGTACCTACTCATCTTCCTTTCTGACAAAAATTCTCCAATTTTCAAGCAAGCTGGAAGGAATTTGAAAGTCAAGGTTTGTTTAGGGATGGTTGGAAGGTGTGAGAGTGGGGAGGAAATTGCAGTCATTTGCTGTGACTCACTTTTCAGAAGATGAAAATATTGTTGCCAACTTTGACTTAGTAGCAAAAGTTGCACAACAGTTAAAGGATTTTTTTATTCCATTGGCACTGTCACACTTTAAATCTTCAGCTGTTCCTATGTAATGTCAAGTCCAAAGTTGTCTTTATGGGAAAGAGGAAGTAACCTTATGAGTATGGTGTAATTAAAATTTTGATTTGAGTCATCATTAGTCAATATCAAATTGTTAGAGAAAAAGGAAGGATAATTGGTTAACTGCTATATAGGCACTTCTCCAGATCTGCCCTTTTTCCTGGTGTCACGCTCGCCCTCTTCTGCTCCCCTGGGTAATGGTGTTGGTGGCTCTTAAGAATTGTCAGCATCTAGAGCCCTTTGCTGGGAGATCTATGATGTTCATGTTGATGGTTTCTGCTTTCTCCCTATTTATGTGCTCGCTAATACATTCATACACCTTTCTTCACTGGCCTACAGCTCCAGGTTGCATCTGAATTTACTATATAGAGTGCATTTTATGTATGTTGATACTATTTTTCTCTTGCTACCTCTAAAGCCAGTTCTGTCCAGCTACAGGTCTCCATACTTTTCTTTCTGGCTGACCATTAGTGAGCTGTTGATGGCTGTGGGGTCCCACCCACCCCCACCTGTCCTTCTTGACTTCTCAGTGTCTGCTGTTGTGTCAGGCTTGTATTTCTCTACACTACATCACTGTGTCAGTCATAAATATCTCACCCTACATAGGGTACCTGCTTCTTACTACTATATGAAACTGGTTATACCACATCTGAAGCTGTCTTTCACAGATTGTTTGTCTCATATATTGTTTTCTTAACAGTGTAGTTCTTTAATTCTTGCTTGTATTCTTGTAGTCTATTCAAGACTTTAATATTAATAGGTTAGGTTTAGCTCAGTTGGTTAGAGCATGGTGCTAATAGTGCCAGGGTTGTGGGTTCTATCCCCGTATGGGCCACTCGCTTGAGGGCTGGACTAGATGATCTCCAGAGGTCCCTTCCAATCTTACCGATCCTGTGATTACTCCTGACGAAAATAGGAGTTGCTGTAAACGTCAGTTCAGTTTGTTTCTTTGTACTGCATGGATCTTTTCCAGAATGCTATGGAAGGTCCTAAATTAAGGCATCATTTAACTGTGGTGCTCCACTGAATATGCTCCCAATCTGTTCAGCAACATTCTTCTCCTGCAGATTTTTTTGTCTGTTAGCCTAACTTTTGTTTATATAAATTTAGTAATGACCAAAATCAAATTTTGGTAGTGGTTATAGATGAAACACTGTGGCTTTGGTAGTGATTATAGGTAAAACATTGCAGCTATGTCAGCACAATTGTATTAATATAAGTAATGTGATGTGCAGTTATATAGAGCCCTTAAATGACTATTTATGCAACTGTACCCATACTGAGGGAAAGAATAGCTGTGTGCTTGGCTTGAGTGTGATTTTCTTAAAACAGGTATTGCTGTAAGTTTACAGTGGTGGAACTAGCATTAAGAATACCAGCTAAGGAAGGAAAGCTTAAGTAAATCTCCTTTCATAGCTGTTGTAGGGACTACAGCTCAAGCTAGACCTGTGCTTGAAAGTCTGGCCTTGAGCTCTCTTTGAAAAGTAATTTTGCAAAGGCTCTGTAAAGACATGGTAACATGAAGAGATGGGATATAAAACAAAAGCAATTGATATACCCATACATTTATGGGAAAGATAATGGAATTTTAACTCCTGACTTGGTCTTTCAAGGCAGGATGAAGGTGTAAGAGCATTAAGAGATGTTTCAGCAGACAGTTTCTCCACTCATAAAGATGTATTTGCCTCTCTGAATGGATTATTTAGTTTCTCAGGCAAACTTAGACATCAGCTTATAAGCTCAGGTCTGTGTGTACAGATACATATTTATATGTATGCATATATATTACCAAACAGTACTCTGTCCAAGTCTGTTTACTCAATATAGGAAAAGTTTGTTTTCCAGTTCCTTACGAAGAAAGGTTTAATGGATCAGAAACATGCACAATGAAGCCTGGAGGAGAGAGGTTCCTTGATACAGAGGAAGAATGTTAAAAGCAATCTTTGTTCTCCAGTTAATGTATACCTCTGACTACAGGAAGGAGCTGAAATCTAGAGAGCTCTGCCGTAGATGGCAGGACCCTTGTCTGTGAAAGATCCATGGCTCCCAACCTTGCCTTCAGAAAAGGTCGCTCCTACAGTGTGACCAGGAATTCAAGTTTATCTGTGGGAACTTTGCAGGAGGCATGCTGGCATGTGTCTGTCACTTTCTTTGCTAAACAAGCATCTCTGAATGAGCAAGACTTGAAGGATTCTCAGTTTTTCACCTTGCCTTTTTTCAGTACATTTACTGAATTTCAGTACATAATACTGGATAAACATCCTTGGTTGATTCCAAGTGCAAGACATAATTCTTCCCTAAAGCAATGAATTGGGGAGCTATTGAAATGGAGTTAATTCTTTGGAACAAATGCAAAGTATTATCAGAGAAAGATTCCCATTCATATCCTGTGTCTCTTGCTTGATGGGATTTAATGCTTGATGGCATTAAGTAGAGGCTTTTAGGCTTGTTTTTCCAGCCTAGTTTGGAATAGGTTGCATTTAGGCATATCACAAGACTACAGAGTGGCTGGTGAGACTGGATTGGGATTATGGGAGGGTAAAAAGCCTGAGCAAGACCTCTGCTGTTGTGTGCTTGGTGTTGCTCTGATGCATCCTTAAGGTGTGTCTCAGACTTGTTCTGCTCAGTTACGTTTGCGCCTGTAACATAGCATCAAAAGAGCATGTGTTGAGTGTGTGTGCGTGCAACGTGGATATGGTGTGATGTGCCTGGGGGAAGGACATGGGCCCAGAAAGCACAGTGGGTTTCCCTGGGGCAGTGTCAGGAACAGATGGCTACTAGGAGCGTGCATGGTGCTCTCCAGAAAAATGTGCCTGCAGCAGGGGAGCAGGTAGCTCACCCTGGCATGCTGCAGGTGCCTACGTGTGCGCAGTCCCTGGCAGCAGTTTGAGGCTTACGTTCTCCTGCTGTTTGAGGTCTCGGCACCCAACCTTCCTATCCTGTAGAAGCTGAAGGAGCTCAACTCTTAGTCTGTTCTGCAGAGTACTTGTTCACACCTTCCCTGGAGGCTCTCCCTGGGGATCAGCATACAGCAAAACTGTTCCCTTGTCAAACATGACCATCACTACAGAGGCTGCTGGTGGTGCAGTGGTGTCACCGCAGGTGCACAGGCCCTGGGCTGCACGCTTGAGTGATACCTCATGTTGCGATAACACTAGCATCTCCCGCAAGCAGGCAACCCCAGGGCTCAGAGCTGCATGGCCTGCTGCAGGGAACTGAGACAGTAAAACAAGATGTGCTAAAATAGGCTAACTCAGATGAGAAAGCCAACATTTGTCTTATCAGTATCTGGTTCTGCTGTGTGGAAATGGCTTGTTATGTGGAGAGGGCTTTTGCAGTGCAAATTGTTCGGGCTCCTGTTCTGAAGTGCCCAGCAGGGAGAGCCAGGCAAACAGCGGAGCTCCAGGGTAGAGAGCTGAAATGCGGAGCCCAGCTGCCAGGGGCAAGTGTTCCCATTCAGAGCAGCCCAGAGAAGTTGACTTGTTAGATCGATGGGCTTTGTCTGAATTAAGTGACATTTATTTAAATAAATGATTGGCGTACACCATTATCTCCAGTTTCTAGAGACTGACAGGTAGAGAATTAAATACATTATGAATCTTTCCAAACTTAGCTTGAGGATGTGAATCCATTTAAGGCTTGTAACTAAAGCTTGTTCACCTTAATTTGCAACCTGTAGTACATAAATTTGGATTTGTGATGACCACAGTTTACTCACTGATTACATAAGTCCTATAAAATGGCTTGCTCTTTGATTGGATTACTTCAGTTGGTATAAAGCATTAATTTTGCAGTGCTATATGGTCCAGTGACCTGAACCTAGTTCTATTTTTAGTGGTGCTGTAATGGCCAAGATCAGATTCCCTTTGTGTTACATGCCTCTACTTTCATGCAGGGAAGAAGTGACTCTCGGAGCAGGTGATTTCCAGTCCTGGGGGCCCTCTGGCATCACATCATCCCTGCATGTCTGTGCTCTTAACACTAAGATTTGTAAGATGTAGTCAAATCAAAACTGTTCTGCTTCTTAATAAACTAATTCTCTGCCTAACCAGGGCAAATTGCTCAGAGATGGAAGGAGTGGAATGAATTCCCCTCGGAGGGCTCCTGTGTGTGAAGTGAGCTGGTGGTCCTGTTACTCTCTTTAGTAAAAAAAAAGAGAGACTTGCCATTCTGGATAGATAACAGATAGATTTTTAAAAAAAAAAAAAAAAAAAAAAAAAAAAAGGCAAGCACAACCCACCTCTGCTATCAGGTGCATCTGGAAATAAAGGCAAGGGAAGGGGCCTATGTCCCGGGTGGCCACAGACCTCAGCTGGAGGCGGTGGGTAGTGCAAAGCAGTCAGGCATGGCTGCGATGGAGGGCACAGCTGAAGTGGTCGCGGAGAGCCTGGGAAGCGTCAGGTGTTGACAGCTTTACTAGCTGTTGAAGTTGTGAGTTTACTTGACTTTTCATTTAAGGCTTCCAAAAAAGTGGCAGAATAATCAAGAGCTGTTCCCTGCAAAAATGCTTGTTCGGGTCTCAGTCCTCTGGTGAGAGGAAAGCTAAATTTGCTTCAACCGCTCTTTGACTATTGAAACACGTTGCAGCCTCTTGCCAGTATGTTCCTCGTCAAGGTGGGTCACTTGTCCCTCATGTAGCCTTAACAGCTGTACAGAGCCTGTGGAAAGTCGGATGGTCACGCTTCTGTCCTGCCGTTGCCTTCCTCGACTTGCATGGGGGAACGCGCCGCTCCCGAAGCGCTCGCCAGCCGGCAGTCGCCCCTGACAGGCTGCGAGCGGCGGCTGCCGTGATACGTGTCTGTCGTCTTCCCCGCGCTGCGCACCTCTTCGGCAAGCTCGAGTGAGACCTGGTGAGCTGCCCGTGCAGCAGCGGGGGACGCTCGCAAGCTAGCAGCTCGGTCGTGCGGGCGCCCGTGCGGGTTCCTCGGCGGGTGGGCGGCAGTGGCGGGCCGCCTGCCTCGCTGAGGCCGGGCCGCGTCTGGCAGGCCAGCACGCAGGTCCTTTCACCGCTCGAGGAGACGAGCTGTGGCTTTCACTTGTGTTGCTGCAGGAGCGTTTAGGTAAGTCTGCAATATAGGGAGCAGAAGATGCCCAAACTCTTCTCGATGCTGTTAGGAGGATGGAAAATAGCCGACACTGGTGTTGACGTGAGCCCCTCCTGGTTTTGAGGAGCGCTGTGAGCTGGGGAGAGGAACCCTCAGTAAGCCGTGTGTATGCTGCTTAACCATAAGCCACGCCAGAAAGGTGCTACAGTGTGATACGATCTGCCTAATTTAAGACAGCAATGAACTGACTTTAAAAGCGTATTAGAGGAAAGGTAGACCGTAGAATTCAAGTTTATCTGAATTATACAGTTTTTTATTTAGGAGCAGGATGTTGCAGAAACTTCTTAGACTTTAGTTTAGGTCCTCTGCTGGCTTCATTACTGGAATCATAGTAAGACACTTTGGGTGACTCTCATGACTGTGACCGGTGGTGCTGTCTTCCAGCCTTTGTATGTGGAAAACTTCACTGAGTTTATTACCAGCTAACATCACATTTTGCTGCTTGGCCTGTGTATTGAGAGACAAGGAAATGAGCTATTAAATGCTAGGAAATGCCTTTTAACCCTTTCCCCAGGCTCGCCTGTGTGCAGCCCCCTCTCCTCACCCTTCCCAGTCTCAGCCCCTTCTAAAGGCAGACCTTGTAGCACAATTTATTAAAAAATGTCTAATGTTTATGGATATACTCATCATAAACTGTTGAGGACTGGGATTTTTCAGGCTTGATGCTGCTGTTGATTGAACTTGGGAGAGACTCGGGCGATGTAAAGGCTGCTGGGAGGCTTTCATCCGGCTGGACCACGGTGCAGCTCGTGAAGGAGCGTTGGCACGGGGCTGGGGCATGCGGCGGGGAAGCTGGCCTGCAGTGCCTGGGCACTGAGCCGACCAGCACCCCGAAAGGCTGGGTTTGCACGTGCGTCTGCATTTGTTCATTTTGCAGCTAAAAGCTCTAAAGACTTTTGTTTGCCCAGATAGTTAATGTTGTCTCGTGGATAGCAAGCTCTATTGAAATGACAGCACCACTGCAAATAAGTGGTACCTTGTCAACTGAAAAAAACAAAATCCCCCACACCTGGTAATGTAAATGGTTTTGGAAGGGAATTGCTCCTGGAGGTGAGCCTTGGGCATGCTTGAACAAATACCGTTTCATGTTATGCTTCTATTTCCTTGCACAGTTCTAGGTTGTAATATGCTTGAGAAGTTTCATACAACTGGAGAAGTTAGTAATAATGTAATTTGTAGCCTGTATCTCTTTCCTCTCTTGTAATAGGCATGTGGAATGGGATCCTGTCCTTTCAAGAACTAGCTTGATTTTGAGTAAACTTTTATTTTCCCTCTGCCCCCTCCAGTGATTATCAAGCGAGTAGGTGTTCTGTATCCAGTATGCATACTGCCAAAACGCGCTGGCTGTCGTTGGCACGGGGTTGTGAAGAGCTGGGAGTCTGAGTCTGTGCTTAGCAGCAGGCAAGGGGGCTGGGAAGGCAGCGGATGCTGTGTGCATGTGTCAGTGCTTAACGGAAAGCACCGGCTGGTAGAAGGGCCTGGAGCCAAGCGTGCTTAAGTTTGGAAACTCTAGAGTGCTGGAGAAGTTGGTGTTTCAAGAAATTAATGATGTTCTCTCAAACGGGAGGCAGGGGGAAGGTGGTGATGGTGCTGTTGGACTGTGGCTTGTTTCTAAAACAGCATGTTAGCTATGGATGAAGTCAGCAAGGGTATGTCTGGCTCTTCGAGCAGTTTTGTGGAGATGAGAATAATGAGCACTCAGCAAAGTATCAGCTCATCTGTATTTCCTCTCTTTTTTCTCTCTTTTTTTTTGTGTGTGTGTGTGTGTGTGCATGCGTGTGCTCTCCTTGCCCCTGCCTTGCTGTTAAGGGTAGCCGTTCCTGCCGGAGAATGTGTTTGCTTTCAGTGCCTGCTCTCCTCCTCCTCCAACTTCCAGCTCCTGTTTGCATTTAAAGCCAAACAGGTAAATGGAGCCTGCTGCCGCACACGTGTCTGCGGCGCGAGCCGGACCTGTGGTGCTGATTAGCACCTTCCCAGGAGACAGCTGTCTGCGCCATGGGAGGAATGTCGACGTTAATGCTGGCTTGCAGAGCATACAGCATGTTGACAGCATCTCCCGCACGAGCGGGAGATGATCGTCACTTCTCGTTAATGAGTCTGGGAGCGGTTAATCTTTTGCAGAGAGATCAAAAGGAGAAGCTGGGGGCTGTCATGGATTTAAGGCTTCCCAAGAAACACTGAATTGAACTCGGATTCAACAGAAACATCAGTTTAGCATCACCCTTGTTCTGATACCGTGTATTGCAGCTGCAGGTTAAAAAAGCAGCTACAAATAAGAAATACGTGAAACCTAGAAATAAGGTTTTTAATCATCTGAGGAGCGAAGGTGTAGGATGCTCTTTCCTTAAGTGAAATAACTAACTGTTCTGAAGTGAAGGGCTGATGGAAAAAGAATTTGGTGTCTCATCCATCATAGAAGCTGGAATAAATGACCTGGAGAGTTGTCTTCCAGTACTTTCCCTTTTTTGGATGTGATGAGGTTGAGGAGGAACCCGAGTTGAAGAATAGATGGGTTACAAAGAAAACCAGCAGGTGTGCACACGTCAAACACCTGGCTGCAGCTGCCCTGAAGGGCTGCCTTGCAGAGGTGCCTCTGGCCTTGGGGAGAATGCGGTTGGCTGCTCTGGGCGGGCTGTGGGGAGCACGCCAAGCTCTGGGAAACGGCCCATTTGGGCTGTGGGCGTGAATTTCCCCRCTGGGTTGTCACTGCTCCTGCGGGTGTCCTCAGTGCCATTAAACGTGCACCGAGACTAGTTCAGGAGTTCGGAGGCGACGGTTTGGGCCGCTCCGCGTAGCTGGGAGGACGCGGGTGGGGTGAGCGTAGAGCAGCAGGAGGCGTCGCGGCCGAACCGCGCGGTGCCCGCCGAACGTCGGTGTCGGGGGCGCCGGCGAAGCCCCCCGCGGCTGGCAGCGCCCCTGCAGCAGCCTGGCGGAGCGAGCCTTCGCCGCGCCTGGCCGCGGCCCCGCTGCCGTCCTCCTCGGGCGCTGACTTGCTGCGTTTCTCGCTCTGCTGAGCTGCGAGACGGGAGCGTGCTTGGGTAGTGCACCGGGCCGAGGGCTTCGTCCGGCTGCGAGCGCGACTAGCAGTTGGTAACGCCATCAGCTGGCGGGTGACAGTTCTGTAAGAACTCTGGATATGAAATACTTCCCAGCTCCACGCGGAAGAAAATTTCTAGACTTTGATATGTGCTTTTGCTTAACTCCCTTGGTACTTTATTTCGTATAAATATTAAAAATGTGTTGTGCCACCTTCCCGTTTAGCTTCTCTTTGACTAATCTGATGATCGCAATACTCAAATGCTTGTTCTTGAATGCTATTTTGTGAAGTTCACGCCCTGGGCTAAGTTTATGTCAAATAATGAACCGTGAACTGGGCTCTGCAGAGCGGTAAGACCTGTGCTCAAAATCAAGAAGTTGTATGTGGTAACTCTGATCTCTCAAATACCAAAAGCAGCAAAGCAGAGCACCAGCCTTTAACTTCTGCTCCTCTGAAGATTGATTTTTATGCCTCAATCAGGCTAACTGAATGATTTTTCTGTTGTTTCACCAGGTGGTGAAGGCAATGAACAGTGTCAGTAATGTAGGTAACATATTATGAGGAGCAGCAGATACAAAGATAATTTTTTCATGTATAACTGGTGTTAACAAGGATATCGGTGTTTCTGTTTGGATTTTGGGGGGGTTGTTTGAGAGGGAGGTGAGTGCTGTCTTCAATCTTATATATTTTATATATATAAATGTATATATGCCCCTATTGGCGCACACATGAAGTGTGTGTACTTTTTGAACTTTTTTTTAAAAAAAGCCTTCATTGGAAATATTAGGTCAAGCTGTATGCAGTAAAATAAGTAAGAGTGGAGAAGCAGAGAAAAGCTCCAAACCTTTAAGTACTTAAACATGTGAAGAATTTAATTTGTGTATTAGGCTTATTTCAATCCAATTCATGAATGCTGAGGCTTGCTAAGGCAGTTCTGTAACATCCTACTGCTTTAGGAAGATGTTAAATCTGGTGACTGCCATATTCTTGAGCTGCTAAATCGGTATAAAGGCAGCAGATATGGGTAGTGCATGGCATAGAGGATTGCAAGTGTCTTGGCTATATGTAATTGTCACCAAAATTTAAGGACTCTTTTAGATATCTAATCAATTATTACATAAGATTTAAACATGACAAAAAGTTTAACCCCCAATATATTGTGGGGGGTAGTATACTGGGGAAGTTCACCCTCCCTGGAGGGGCTGTTTGCCTGGAGTGTCTTCTAGGGCTCCTTTCTTGCTGCTGAGCTGCCTTTTCATTAGCTCGTTTTCAAGCAAGTCAAGATTTTTGTTTTGTTTTAAGCAGAGACAGGATAAAGGAAAGAGGAAAATGATTTTTACTCCAGGCTGTTGCAGTTGAAATACATCTTTATTTCTTTAGTGAAGCAACTTTATGCAAGAAAACAAGTGTTTGTTGTTTTATTTTGGGTACTATATTGCCTTAAGCAGGGAAGTTGTAAAGCAGTGTTCTATTGCTGTGTTTTAAATATTCAAATAAAGCCCGTAAAATCTGCCTGAAGGTTTTATGGGGCCGTAGATGCACAGTGTAAAACCCATTCCGGTTCTTGTGTCAGATCGCAGCAGGAGCTCGGCGTAGGCTCGTGGGTCGGAGGCGGCAGGAGAGCCCGTGTGCCGCGGGGCTGCGGGCGCGGGGTTGAGGGAGCGCTGTCGTAGCACCGTGGGCAGGAATTGCAGGGGTGCTCGCAAAAATACGGAAGGAAAGGGCAGACCAAAGGGCTTGATGCCAATCTGGAGACTTTTCCCTAGATCAGTCTTTCTGATTTTGAAATATATTCAGTGGAAAAAAGGCCTTGGGGAAGATTGGAACAGAAGAATTAGTTGAACCTGAAACACTTTAAAGAGCTGGCCTCATTCGCTGCCACAGCGGTACCCTTGGGCACTGTGCTCCCATACCTGGGACAGGCTTCTCTAGCAACGAAAAGCGGACATGGACCTGCTGCCTGGTGCTCACTGTGTCTCTAGTGAACAGAAAACTCCAGAAGCCTGAAATCCTGATGAGGAAAACCCTTGAAAACGCACTGACGAGCAGCAGAAACGTTGTGTGTTCATCCACGTCCTGACCACCTCCCTGCACCACGCTCTATTCTGCACGTAGTCCCGTTGAAACCGGTGGCTGTTTACTGGGAGTAAATGAGAATAAGGGTGGCAGAACCGGATCTGCAGGCCCTGCAATGGATGAGCAAAGTATTAAAAATGAGAAATACACATTAAGTAGGCTCAGGATCAAATCTGACAGTTCTCCACAGTGTTTACCAGCTGGGGATCTGGCCGGTCCCTTGGGGACCGCCTCTCTCTTTTGCATGTGTTTGGGTTTTTTCTGTCCATCAGCTGTCTTCTACTCATCTTGCCTTGTGCTGGAGAGGACTGACAGAGTAGACTGGTTTTCGGTTTGGGTTTTTTTTTCTTTTGTGTTTGCTTCCCCCCCTCCAAAAAAAAAAGCAAATAGGAACAAGGATATTGTGGAAGCTGAGATACTAAAATTCATCAGTTTTGAGCTTAGGTAAAACATTAGCTTAGGATAGAACTTGGTCCAGTGAGGAAATCATACAGGTATAATTAAAGAACAGTTATTCCAATAATATTTAATTTGCTATTTCTGTAACAGCAAGTGCTCTATAGTCATTTTAAGGATTCAGTTTAGCTTTAAATAAACTGAGAAGAAAGATGGAAATCCTTAAGAGTAATTGATAGGTTATTTCAAGAAATAAAACAACATCATGTATTTGTTGTCCAGGACCTGTGCTAGAGACTGAAACTAGATTTAGATCTGCTGCTGCTGGCTCTGGCTCACGCGCAGGTTTCTGATGGCAGTGAACAAATGAGCCTGTGGCAGGGAGGTGCGTTTGGGACTTGCAAGCTCTGGGCTCAGTCCCCAGCCCTGTGCTCATTTTCCGAGGAACTGCTCAGCCTGGAGGCATTTTCCATCTGTTCTGCTTTTCTAGGTGACAAGCTTTTGCGACAGTGTTTGCATACAGACTAATGCAGGGGATCCCAAGTGTTAACTCAGAGCCCCTTGTTGCTGTTGAAATACATGTAGCAGTGAAATTAATTCCTGTTTTTTGTCTCTAAGTGATAAGATCTTAATTATATGCAAGGAAGGGTGGGGAAGCGCTTAGGTATAGGTTCTTCTGGTACTGCAGACGGACTGGATGTGATCCCCTGGGTTTGCTGAAGCAGGATGGACCTTTGCATGGGTGCAGCAGCGCCTGAGAAGCGTTTGAGTTTGGAGCTACCTCCTCGGATGAACTGAATATTGAAACATGAGCATGAGTAGCATTGGATTAAAAACAAGAGCTATTGCTTTAGTTGCTGGGGGAAAGTAAGGAGAGAGGAAAAAATCCTGAAGCGCCGTAGTCTGCTGGACGGATCGCTCCTGGTGGCTGCCTCGCGTGTGCTGGCGCTGGCCCTGTGCGGCTGAGCTGGGGCTGCCCTTCGAGCTCGCGTGGCGCGATAGCTGCTGCAGTTAAAGGAGGCTTTTCCTGGGATGGGCTTCCTGTTTGCACATCTTAAAATCAGTTTACTTCAAGACAGCTGGTGTTTTAAATTTCCTGAACAGATAGCTAGCATTACATGATGCAAATGCTTTTTGGCAAGCTTCCTCTCTGGTTTGCTCTAAAACTGTTTAAAAAAATTTTATTGGGGTTTTGCCTCCCCGTGCCTGTGAAGGAGTTGCTGTTTGCATTTTGCCCAGTAACTAATAAGGACAGGTAGCTATGAAAATTTTGGGTTGCACTTTGCCTAAAATTAGTATTATAAATCCAGGCAACAACATGCAGAGTGTTTCTACGAAGAACAGCTTTCCCCTGGTTTTATTTTGCTTTCAGAAGCTGTTGATAGCAGAAGCCCTTTGCCCTAGGTTTATACATGTGCAAAGCTGCCAGGCAATAGCAGTCTTATGCTGAAATACCTTGTGCCCATAAAGTCGGCTGTGTCCATACTTCCAGGCTTTTGCTCGCCAGCTCTGTAGGTTTTGGATCGCGTGGCACCAGGGCAGCAGCACTGGGCGTCAGGCACGGCGGGTCCCTGCTGCACTGGGTGGGAGCTGGGTCTCTGTGGAAGATTCAGCAGTCCTGACTTTGAATTGCAGCTGTAAAGTAAATCAACACTTGCCCTTCAAATAAACCATAAAATGCTTTGAATTAGAGCTAAAGGCCAGGAATAAACTCTCTTTTGGCAATGTTCAAAAAATGATGACTGATCAGTCCCAGAGATAAAGCTTTTGCTTTTTCTTCCACTACGGAGCAATGCAAATAGTGTCGTGAAAAGCAGGCTTGGTAAACAGCATTTATTACTGAGTCGTCTTTGTTTAATGATAATTATTCATGCTAACGAAACTGTTTATTATCTCAGAGCAGTAGTAACCCGGGCCTGGGTTTTTGCTCTGCTGGAGCTGCTTCCCCAGGCCCCTGGCGCTGGGTTTGCGGGCAGCGCGGGCACTTCCCGCTGCTCGGACCGGCCCCGGGCTGGAGGCGAGGCTGGGGCAGCCCCGGCTCGTGGCGCTGGCGCGCCCGACTCCGGCAGCCGGGCGAGTGCTCCGATGGGCGGCAGCCCGGAGGGGAAGAACCTCCTGAAAACACAGCAGTGGCCTTAGCTGCTCCCCCCAAAAGAAAAAAAAACTAATACTAGTCATAGCTTCAGCATATATTGATACCGAAATGATAATTTGTGGGCTGAGGAAAAGCCTTTAGGACAAACTGGCTCTTAAGGTAACGCTGGCAAAACCAGCGTGGCCTCCCGCGCTGTGCCGCCGCTGCGGGTCGAGTGCCGGGCCGGCAAGCGGAGGCCGCGGCGCTCCAGGAGCACGCTGGGCGCGTGGAGCTGCCCCGGGAGCCTCGCGGAAACGCGCCCCGGGCACGCCGGGGACCTAGCGGGTCGCCTTGGCTCTCCCGAAAGTGCTCGAGGAGCCGCGGGGGCGCTGGTAAGAGACCCCCACGTGTATAACGGCGCGGGTGGAGGCGGTACGCTCTCCCGATGTGGCGTTCGGGTCAGGTTAGCATCTGCTGCTGCCAGCCACCTCTTCGGGTGCTGGGGGGGCAGTGAAGTGTCTGGCTTCGACCCAGGCTGAAACCCCCTCCGGAGGCGGGGAGACCCGCAGCCCCCAGACCGTCGCCCTTCCGGGGCGCAGGAGGGTGCCCGGCTGAGCTGGGTTTCTGAAGGGCCAGCTGAGAACCAGAGGCACGTCTGAAAACCCAAGTGCAACACCTAGGAACTCCGACTAGGAATCGGTAAGAAATTAACTTTAAATGACTATTTCAAAGATAACTAATGTCATCCGTCATCCAGAATCTCTGGCTTAGAAGCTAAAGTAAAAGGATCCAATAACTCTCAGTCTTTGAGGTTGTTCAGTCTAAGTGTTTTCTGATATTCCTCATAGGAACAGAATTAAGCAAATGCAATTTCTGTGCACCTCTGGAGAGACTCAAGTGAAGTAACTTCAAATATTGAACTTTCTAGAAGGATTGCACCATTTTTTTCCCTATAGGACACTGTATAAAGAGCAGTAGAGTAGTGTTAAATCCACGGGAAGTAGTGCATAGCTTTACACAAATATCCCTCCTGTTAAGTCAGTCACTTCCCAGAACATCTTCAAAAGTGGACGATTTTCAAATGGAAAACAGAAAATGCCTCCTAATCTCATAACCAAGCTTAGCTGAGGCTTTGCCTGGAATGACAGCTTAGAAAGGCAGCAGGGGCAGCCGGCGGCAGGCCGTGTGCCCTGGTCCCCGGGGATGCTGCTGCTTGGCGGCCCCGCTGTCGCGGTCACGCTGTGGCTCGCGCTCTCCTGCCCGAAAACCAGAGTTCAGATCGTTCCCAGGTTTGCGCAGTCGTTGCGAGTATGCCCAGCGCTCGGAGCAGCCCTTGGATGGGGCTGGTCAAAGGGACTCCCTGAACGGGCCGCTCTGCGGTCACGCTCTCCTCCCTTCGTGGCTCTGCCTTTGCTGTTTGCCAGGACGTGTGGATTTTCTTCTTCCCCTCTCCTTGAAGCTACCTGTAGACAGACTCACAGATGGATTTCTTCACCCGGTGAGTGTAGAGCCACGGACCCGGTGCACACCCTGCAAGGCGTTTTCAAGGGGACTCAAAATCGTTCAGTGCTTTGAGCGGCCTTGGGATGCTAGCAGGGCGGCAGCGTCCCACGTGATCGCTCTCAGTAGCGGCACCACTGTTGTGCAGTGAGTAGTGCTAGTAAGATTTTTTTTTTTTTTTTTTTTTTTGTCCTCCCTCATTAAAGGAGCCTTGAGTTAGCTTTGGCTTATTTTCCAAGTCCATCTCCCTGCCTGGTCTCTGGAAATGTTTTTGTTCAGAGTATTACTGTGACTGAGGGCTGGGCTGAACTGGATAACTGTGGCGGTTAATATGAAGGTCTCTGTACTCAGTGGGAAGTCTTTTAACTCTGCTTCACAAGTAGAATAAATTCATTTGGTATCTAGAGGATACTTCAGTGGTTTAGAGGTGAAAAATATTACCAGGATGTTACCTGTTAGAGCAAAAGAACAGGAAATTAATTAAAAGCAATGCAGAATATGGGGGAGAACCCCCCCACACACACACACTTTAGCATGAAAAATGCATAGGAGGCACTCTGCAGAGAACAGTCCTGTAGCTGCAGCAGCATGCCCGGTGGCTTTGAGGCATGAAGCTGGGGAGAGGGCAGTGGTGAGGGCGAGCTGATGCGCAGCACCTCAGGCAGCCCTGCCTGCCTTCCCGGTGAGGAGCTCGGTGCAGAGGGCCTCTGCTGAGGTCGTGTCAGCGTGGAGCAGCGTGGTCAGAGGAGCAGCGTGGCCGAGGCAGCGCTTGCCCGGCGGGCCGCTGCCACGGGGCTGCCAGCTGTCGCTGAGCACCCACAGCGCGGCTCCATTCTGCGCATTTTGGTCAGGGTGCTTATTGCCCAGCTGTTTGATCCCCGATGACTTCCCCCCACTAAGGTGTCCACTGCTACAGCTCAGATTTGGAGTGTTTAGGCTCCTGATTTCCCATAGTTTTTTGTTGATTCTAGTCCCACAATCTTTGAATACAGCTTATTTCCATAGTGCCTCTAGGAGCTGGGGAGGGTGATGCTCTCCCTAGAGCTAGTCCTACCCTGTTTCCCTCAGTGCAACTGAAACCAACTTTTTCTCACCTCTGAAGTGAGAGGCTGAACTTTGGCCAGACACAGGAAAGATCAAAGTTCCTTTTTGAGTTCCCAGCTGGGGACTGCATGGAGTGAGTGATTTCAGACTACCTTGCATTCCCCTGCCTTTTCACTGAAGATGTGGCTTTTGGTGATTACTCAGCTGGAGTTGCACACTGCTCTTCAGTGCCATGTGCAAATTATGCTTAAGGCTACAGGCAGTTGAATATCACTATTGCACCAGCAGTTTTTCAAGCTGAATTCTTCTGATGGATACTGTTTTAAAAAAATTTACTTTTCTTGAAGTTTTCCCTTAACCTGATTTTTTCCCCCTCCCCTCTATCTGCAATAAAAGCAGTTAAGTACATGTAACTTCTTCAACCAGTCATAAATAACCAATGCAACTCAAGTATATACCAATATGGTTTGTTAGACCACGGTGTTCTCCCATATCTGCAACTGAACATCTGCTCATAAGAAAAATCCTCTTAGGCCATTCCTAAAGCCTCATATCCTCTCACTAGGGCTACTAACAGATGGCTATGGAAGAGTGTAAAACCAGGATGCATATAGTGATACTTTTCTAGATAATCACCTAGGCCGGAGCCGCAGATTGCTGAAAGTCTTTGTATGTGATTATCTTCAGAGAGTTGTTCGTCCATGACTTTCTCTGGTAACTGTTTGAACTCAAACTTCTGTCCGCAAACTGTTGCGAAGGTTGTGGGTAGCGGATGTGTTCCCGCCCGTGGGGGGTGACTTCCCGGTGCTCTCCGGCTTGCTCCTGCTTGTTCGTGAGAGGTCCTGCGTCGGAGCAGGCGGTGACCGGGGGCTTCGCCTTTCCTGCTCCGTGCTCTAATGGCTTGATAGGCTGCTACTGCACCACCGCTCCGATGCCCCGTCGCGGAGTAGCTGCCCGGGCAGTGGTTCTTGCGTGCAAGCTGTGTCATGCTTCAAGCATCTCTCTCTCCAAAACCTTTTCTAGCTCTTCTAAACCTGTTTTGAGGTGGGCAAGGGGTGGGCACTGTATACTGAATTCAGGATGCATGTGCAGCCCGGTGGCTTGATGGTGACTTGGTTTGTTGTTTGCTTCTCTTTCAGTATTACTATTTCTGAACAACATATTTTTAACTACTATTGATCTAATTTTTCCATTAAAGTGTGTATCCTGGACTCAAGCTCTTGTACCTGAGTTGAACCTTGAACTAGAGCCTGTTTTATTTATGAGGCATAATTTCTTTTCTGTATGCATCACTTCTCGTTTATCTATACTGACTTTTTGTCAGTCATTTTATTTTGCTATTATCAACTCTCATATGTTTCTTTCCCAGTTTATCACTGTTACTTCCCTGTGTTTACCCAGGGTGCAAGATTCCTCAAGTATGATACTGAAAAGCAAGTGATAGAAAAGCAGCATGCACTGAGCCCCTTGCCTAGGGCCTTTAAATTCTGCTATAATATGAATAAGCTAGGATAAGATAAGCAACTGGAAATGGTTTATAATCAAAAAGGATACGACTTGCAAGATAAATATCGGAAAACTGATCATCCATGCATATAAGAAAATGTACTTCTAGATACTTTATTGGCAGTAGAAAATGGCAAAACTTATCAAATGGATTAAATGGGAGTAAAGTTTCCTTGTGATCACATAACTTAATAAATGGAAACTACATAACCACAAAAGCGCTATGATTTGATGGAGAAGAGGAGAGAATATAGTCTTCAGAAGTTGAAGCTACACACAGAAGAAACAGCTTGTGATGGTATAAACATCACAAAAATCACCCTTCTACTATTACTCTGTCGACTGCTTTCCTACTGTCCTGGTTGTGTTTGGGAAATACTGAAAACCTAATGAACGTGGCCAACCTGCTAAAGGCCTGTTGTGTTCACCTCTCCAGTGCTGGCTTTAAAAATCCATCGGCCTAGTTACCTGTGCAGTAATGCTTTGCTCTGTTCTGTTGTATTTGCGTACCCAGGTCGTACCGTCCATTGAATGGATTTATCTTGTGCTAGGGGTAGATGATCCAATTTTGCACAACACCTTATTGGCTGACTTGGGTTTTTGTATTTTATTCAGTTTGGACTGTTAGGATGAAGTGCGAAGGAATGCCCCCAAGTGCAGCTAAGTCTGCCTTTGGGTACCCGGATATTCTTTGGTTGTTGTCAGCTTGTCTGGTGACTGATCCGAGACAGTCTCTTGAAATATTTCCAGCAGTAAAGCTCTTTCCCGATGGAATAACTTTGTGCTCTTTACACATCAGGACAGTATTGTGCCTTGGGGTCTGGCTAGAGTGAAACCTTGTCTCCTGTTAATTGACTGCTAATTAGGCTGTGAGTTAACTAGCACTTACTTGCCTATCGAGGTACTTTACAGTTGTAAAAGTGCAATTTGTAAGTGCTGGCAAGGGCTTAGATTTACAAGGCAGCTCCCATTTGGCCTCTGGGACAGTGCACTGCTTTCAGAGCTGCGGTCTCCCAAAGGCTTCAATTCCTGACTTTTCTTCTTGGCATCTGAAATCTGTCCTGCAGTTTTTGTGCCAGTAGTAAGTACATTAGTTGAGAGCATAGAAATTGATTAAAATAATACAGCTCCCATGGGTGGATGTAGTTAGATGCATGTGTGTAGCTACCCTGGTGGTTCGGACCACTTAATGATCGGCGTTCCTAAACTAATGTAGTGTGGTATGAAAACTGCTCTGCAAAGCATAACTGTAGGGTTGGCACTGTATATTGCCTAGTTGCTCTGCCAGTGCCTAAGATGCTTAGCATCAAGTGAGGACCACTTACTGTACCAAGTTGTGTCACTTGATTTAAAGATGGTTTTGTTTGGAGCCATTGAAAAGCATGCATGGATACTTCAATTGATAGAGTCCAAACTAGCTGGCTGTTACACTGATCTAACAAATTGAGGTGAAGTCGAAATAAGCTTTTTGAGCCCTGCAGGGGACTGTGCCAGGCTGCAGCACAGTGGTTCGTGTAACTGAGGTGTAAGGCAGGGTGGAGTCAGCCTGGGATCCAGCAGAGCCTTGCTGCCCACAGCTCATGCCTGGTGCTCTGCTTGGCCCTTTCCTGCAAGCTGCCAGACTCCGTTTGGGTGGCAGGACTGTTTAGGCAGGGTGCCTGGTGTGCCTCCCTCTGGGGCTGGCCTAGGGCAGGGTGCTTAGCAATTAGCCCTACTCACAGCTGCTTATATCCTATTTGCCCATCTCCATGTCGGTGTAGTCACACGGGGTTTCATCTCCATTTTCCTGTGATCTCTGTTGTGCTCTGCCTTGTGGTTGTGGCAAGTAACAGAGGAAAGAGGGAGTTTTGGTGAGAAACAGAAAAACTGGAAAATCAAGAAGGCATTTTCTTAGCAACATGTGCTGGTTTTAGGAGGAATTACTGATGAATTGAGACTGAAGCCCTTAGAAACCCAGCAACTGCGGTGCAAGAGAAGACTGCACATGACTTGAGCAGAGGCAGGTGTCGGCACTGCTCCTTAAACATGCTGGTGTAATGTCATGTTCTTTAGAGCCTAGTCCAGTTCAGGATCTGTTTAAAAATAGTCTGCTTCACCCTGAAATTGTTTTTAACCTCCTTTGTTTTGATGGGGCTGAGTTTTGTGATAGCTGGATGGCTGCAGCAGCAGAGCGAAGGAGCTGTAATATGGGGGAGAGCAGCAGTAATAAGCATCTCTGGCTAATAAATGTCCTCTGCCTAGCAGAGCTGCAGTCGAAGGAGAGCTGAGGAGATGCGTGGTATGCAGGAGCTTCGTTTCCAGGACAATCCAAACCCGTGACACGGAGCTCGGAGTTGCCTCATGTAGCTTTTCTGATGCACGTAGCTTGTGTGCTACGTTGGCTTAGACCACTGCAGTCACCCGAGACAGTGACTCTGGAGCTAGCCTGAGGTCTGCAGACTACGGAAGCAGTGTGTGCACGTGCATCTGTGTACACATATCACATGAATATTCTAAGGATGCTGTTTTTCAAGATCTTGCTGGTGGTTAATGCTCTTTTAAAAGATCAATTGTATTGCATGGCTCTGTTCATCAGTGGTGGCCAAACAGGATCTGGCAGCTGTGCGTGTCCGGTCTCCTCCAGGGCTGTTCATAGCAGGGATACGGGCTGCTTCGCAGCCAGCTGTGCCCAGAAGGCAGCCTGGAAAGGTAAAAGCTCCTCGGGGTTCAGCTTCTGAACGGGAGCGTGCCTTGACCCACTGTCTAGCAGCGTTGCTGCTGCTTGCTCCTTTTCTTAAGCTGTATTCAGCTTAGAGGGCTGCGTATCTTATGTGGAAAGCTACATAAATTGTATTTTCATGCTGTTATCGTTATTTGCCAGCATGTAGTTGCCCCAGGTTTACTGGCGAACTCTGCTGGTGCAGTGTGTGGAAGCCTGTCTGCCCCCGGGCATGGCGCTGTCCTTCCCTGTGGCTGTTCAGTCTGTTATGCTTTTTAAAAATTTATAGCCAGCCATTACTGGTCAACCTCTCTGATGTTCAGCATGTCTAGCATTGCTTCAGCATCTTTTACTTGCATCCTAAACAATATAGTTATACTTAACTGCAATATTTTTTACCACTGTTATGTTTCCCTTTATAGAACGATAATATCTAGATATTGTAAAGCACCTAGATAAATATATAATCAAATAAAATATCATGTGAAAAAGTTAGTATTTTCACCCTCTTTTTTGCAAATGGAATACTTAAGGCTCAGATGTCTGAAGTGACTTGTTCAAGGTCATCTAGCAGTGAGGGGCCGCGCTGAGAACCAGTGGTGCTGCAGTCGCTGAATATTGCTGTCTCCTAAATATTAATGTCCAAAAATAACCAGACCAGTGCGTGTTCTGCAAATATTGTTACACTTACAAATCTTACCTGAAGAGTTAACAATATCACCTTCTCTGAAGGTTTATTATGCAAAAGCCAAGAAGTTGACTGCTCAGCTATTTTTTCTAATTTCACTTAATTTCTCCCAGTTAAGCTATTTCTATATATTCAGTTTTATGTTTCAGTGTAAGAATTCCAGCAAAAGTACTAGCTCTAAAACTCAAGATTGAAATGATGGATTATGCGTCTGTGGAAATCGGTGATAAAACCCCCTAGTGACTCCAAACAGTTTCTGTGAAAATAACTGACAACATAAGATTACCAAACACTATCCATCCTTCCTTAAGTGTTTTTAGTTCTTAAAAAAAAAAAAAAAATGTAGTTTGGGGTAGAATGAGTTGTTGAATCTGAATCACTGTTTAAACTGTTCAAAGCTAAACATAAATTGTCATCATCTGAGATGACTGCAAATGCTTCCTTGGAGAGAGCTTTAATTGGGGCAGATGGATTAGAACAGGCTGTCCAGTCTTTTTTTTTTTCTTGCAAAATACTACTGTCTCGAGTCAGTGAAGACAGCAGAGGAATGAATCGGTGCCAGAGCTAAATAGTTTCTTAAATTTACCATGTTTAAAATCAATAACCTTTCATTTAAAGTTCTGGTTTTGAAGTTGACTATGAAAGCACAGCACCATATATTTTAAGTGTCTAACTAGGTTGAATAGAATAATTCAAGTTAGGTGAGCAACATCTCAGCTGTATGTCTGCCTCTACCAATGTCCCTTTCAGATGATTATGAACAAAAAGTGGATACTCAAATCTGTTGTGCAAAGTAGACAAGTACGTTCTGAAAAGCAGTGACGATGACTGTTTATGTATATGTAGATATAAGTGGGCAGTCCGCATGTAGGTAACATGCACAACGAGCAGCTTCTGCAGATGGGCAAGGAGTGTACAGTACTAGCAGTATTTTTTTAGGCTAGATATGTACTTATGCAACGATTTTTCCTTAACTCAGGTTCTTGCTGGAAGAACTTGTATTACATTTCTAAAGTGCTGTGATACAGAATGCTGTTTTCCTGAAGAACAGCTAAGCAGTGTCTTCCTAGCAGTGGTGCTGTGGTAGCAAAATCCGTTGTGAACATGTTCAGTGAGATGTTGTATTGCTCTGCTGTTAGTAAGCAGTAGGACATGACGGCCAAAACATTTTCAGTCTGTCGTTGCCCACCTCGGTCGTCATGGCATTTACCTCGAGCATTTGGAGCGCGAGGTTAAGTGTCTTCAACTGCCGGCTGCAATAATCCTGCAAAAATGTATATAATTTTGCTATTATAATAAATTGCAAGTCACCCTTGAATTTATTGGTGACAGCCCAGCCTAATGTTCTGTCTGAGCTCCAAACTTCAGGCTTTTTCACTGGAGCCTGATGCTGTCAGAAGGAGCACTAGTGTTTCCATTCAGTTGTTCTCCATGCTAGTACACAGCACCTCCGTGATTTGTCTGAATGCTCATGTCACGGCAGTTTCTGCCAACTTTGCACTGTTTTGTATGGCTGCCTGCTGTAAGCATACTGGAGAAACCGCTGATAGCTGTTGCAAACATCCCGTCATCTGCGCATAACTTTTCTTCCTGTTTTCCATCAATGTAAGCTCCTCCTAGTGCAGATGCTAGACCCTGTGATTAAAGCTCACCCATGTTCCCTTTTCTGGTGAGTTTTCATATTTAATTTCCTACTGTGAGGGCTACGAACAGAGTGGGAGCTGTGCAGACAGGACCTTGAAGAGTCACGATCATTGGGGCTGGCAGGGACCTCTGGAGACTGTCTGCTCCAACCCCCTGCTCTAGGAGAGTCACCTACAGCAGGTTACCCTGACTGTCCAGTCAGGTTTTGAGCATCTCCAAGGATGGAGACTTCACAGCTTCTCTGGGCAGCCTGTTTCTCCGCTTACAGCGAGGAAGTGTTTTCTTGTGCTCAGAAACCCAAATTCCTCCCAAGAGTTTTGCGACTGCTCAGTGACTGGGCCTCTCTGTTAACGGCACTGCTTCCGTATCAGTGCTCCATCGCAACAACCAAGCACCTAAACTGAATTTGTTTAAAGATGTAAATGTTATGTGCATTTTTTTCTTCCGGAAGAATTCTGTCCCCATGCTCTTAATCCTAATCTTAATCCTTAATCTTAATGAACCTCAAATTGGAATCTGTGTGGTTTTGTTAGTACTGGACAAGTGTGAGCTAATTAAGTTTTTGGAGCTTAACCTCAATTTTAGTGGTTTCTAACTGTCCGAGAGCCTGAGCAGATGTGTTCATAGCTGTTCATAAAGGTCTGTAGAGGTGTAGTGTGACAGGAATTGGCGGTATCTTGCCAAATATATCGTTAACTGCAATTGCTGGGAGCACTAATTGGTTTGGATGAACTGCATTTTTTAAATGGACGTCTTGCGCATGTGTCTCGAAAGAAGGTTGTGTGCACAGCACACCATTCTATGCAAGTAAATTTTATTATCTTGTAAAAATTAATATGCTGAAAACACCATAAACAAGGTGTAAGAACCTTAAAGAACATAAGTTTTTTCTAGGAGCAAGATGGGGAGGAGTAAACACTTGTTTTGAATGAATTGAATGAATTTGGATTAATTGAATGCTGTAAGGCCAGTATTGAAGGTAATAGTCCTTCTCTAAGACACTACAATAGACTTTGTGGATCTCTTAATGTTCCTATGTTTAAAATCTAGATCAAATATACTCATTTTTAACTCTGACATTTACCTTTCTGTGATTACTAATACCATAACCATGTTGTTCTGGCACCATCTATCATGTAATCGTTTGGACATAAAACAGGCGTCCAAATCCTCCTTCCTGCAAGGGAATTGACCTTCTCATTAGTTGGAAATAACACTATGATAGGTAATCAATATTAAGTTGAAATACCAGCATTTCATCTTGGATGTTACTCATTCTTGTTTCTGGAAAGTGTTCAGAATAAAAGGTAAATATTTAGCCTCAGCTATGTGTGGCAAACCTGCTTTTATACATACAAATCATGTGTGAGTTATTTTGGATGTGCTAGTTGTGGATATGCATTTGTAAAGCTCCTTGTTGGCTCAGCCTGACCTTTCCTTCTGACAGGGTCTCAAGTGTACGTACTGCTTTTGTCTTCTAGAGACTGACCTTGCTTTAGAGTCATTGGGCATCCTCTGTGGTCTTACTTCGGTTGTTGATTTTTACAGATTTAAAAAAGATGTGAACTACTAAGACAGTGACTGTAGAAGGACTCTAAATGAAGAATGGCACCTGTGTCCTATCTGTGAAGAGGTAAATGAGTAAAAACAGTTAAAATTGTTTCCTTCTGTGCTGCACTGGTTTGTGTATCTTCCCTACTCTTAGCTCAATACAGTGAGTAGCATAGTCAAAATTGCATCTAAATCTGCTTATAAAAGGTCAGTCAGAACAGCTTATAATTAACAGCTGTAATTAAATGAGATGGAACATTTAAAATGAGACAAAGCTCCCTTAGCTTAGGATTGTCGTAGCTGTATTAGGAATGCCGTAGGCTATAGCATCGAAATTACATTTTTGCTTCTACACGGACTTCTCCGTTTAAGTATGGCAGAACAGAAGTGTACGTAGACTCAAGCCTTACTCCAGGACCAATGGAAAGTGCTATTTGTAGAGAAAATTAGGAGCCCAGCAGTCCACGTTATGTACATGGATGGCTGCTGTCCCATGGAAAACATGATTGCTGTGGTTCTGGAGGTGTTCAGTGTTACATGCTCACCATGTCTAGAGGCAGGATTTGACCCTGATATGATACAAAGACAAAATGATCTGAGCCCTAATGTAGTAAATATTTAAGAGGTGGCATGTTGAAGCTGTGAGATGCACTTTGTCTTTGCCCTGGTAATGGCAGTAGTAGGTAGAAGAAGAGAAAGTAATGGGAGTGCCTCCCCCAACAAGGATAGTACTTTGGAGACAGAGAAGAGGTGACTCTCAAAATCACTGGAAACACGGAGTGCCTTTTGCACAGGTAAAGCGGCACAGATGTGAGGGGCAGAAAGTGATCACAGAAGTCAAGTGATCCCCTGTGAATTATCCTAGGTGAAGTAACCATGCTGGACGTGCCTAGAAGTGATCTTCAATTTGGGATCTGCTAGCAGCTTTTGTGAGAACTCAATAATGGAGTGTGTGAAGTCTACTGCTGACACGCAAGGGTTGGCACTGGCATTACCTAGTACTTTGAAGCCTACGTGGAACTGAACCAGTTTTAATGAGGTTAAAAATGGGGTCAGAAAATAATCTGTACTGGGATAGTTAACCACCAAATAGTTTTACAGATTAGTAATACTCATTATGGCAGAACTGAGAAGGTGTTTCAGAATACATCTCTTGCAGATGTGTTGCTTTGTTGGTTGCTCTCACCTTAGCAGAGCAAGCATAGTGTTGGCATGTGGGCGTTAACGGAGAGCAAACCAAGGCTGAAACTCCATGTGTTCTACTTCCCTCTGAGCAAATGTAAAATTACTTAACTAGCAAGTATAAAAATTATTTTGAAACAAGCACCAGGCAGTGTATCCTAAAGGTGGTGTTACTTCAATGTTTTTCTGTCTTATCATTCACCTTTAATTCACCTTTGATTCCCTACAGAGACAAGGAAAGGCACCTGAGCATGAAGGGAAAATACATAGCTGGCAGTATTTGATTCAGATGATAAACCATAGACAGTATATAGGGACTATTGCTTCTTCTAGGTTTAGCTCTCTTTCAGACACCAAGGGAATTAAGCTAATTAGAGCTGTTGATATCATTTCATTTTGTTTGATGTTGTGACATGGAATTTCAAATAACCTGAAGGGATAAGAAAGCTGAAAAGTAAAAGCACTGAGGAGCTTCAGCTTTTCCCTTCCTCAGCAGTATCTACTTTTAAATGGAATTTGGGCACTTTTTTTCCAGGTATGCCTTTTCATGCAATGTGATAATGTCAACATTTCAGTCTGTTATACCTGGTTACCTAATCCAGTAATGGTTCCTGGTGCTTTGACTTGTTCTCCAGTTGTTTTAGCAGAGAGAAGCACATGTTATTGGAAATGGTTTTCCAGGAATCGCTGCTTTTGTTCATCCATCAACAGAAGCCTGTGATAAGGCAAAGTTTATATGACAGTAATACAGGATTTCTGATACTTAAGAAAAAGAATGGTCTATTGAGGCCAAAAGGAGCAGAACTAGAATGATTAGTGTGTTCAAAATGGTTTGGGGGTTTGAAGTGTAGATGACTGATTTTTTTTTTTCCAGTAACACAGAAGTTGAAAGCAACCCTTTAAAAGTTTTGGAGATGCAGGGCAATGTAAAATGCTGCTTTATACAAATTGGCAGTTATGCAATTTAACTGTGCAACATGCTGATGACTTTACTGAATCCCTAAGTAACAAAATTCACCTGTGTTTCTCTGGTTTGTTGCCCTTGCAGGTGATGGGTGTGTAGCTGCTGTGTGTGAAATACTGGGATTACTGTAATGGACTTAGTCAGTGGCCTGGTTAAATTAGTATCTTCTTTCCAGTCAGGAACTCAGGGTACCTTGATCTCAACTCCTAGGATTACTGAGAAACAGATAAACCAGGGTTGTTCCTTAAAGGAAGGATCTCCTTGCGTGCGTTTCTGTAGCTTTGCTCCTAACCTGGGGGCTGAGTACGCAGCTCTGGGGTTGGGCTCAGGCTGCAGGTGCCTGGTTTTGCCTCCATCTACTTGGTAAGAGTCCAGCAGCTCTGCCAGCGTTTGATGCTGAGGTGGCAATAGCATTTTATTCTCTTGCTAGAAGTACTTTTGACTTTTATGTTGTTCATTTAAACTGGAGAATTTTAAGGGAAGCACTAGAAAAAAAAGTAGTTCTACCAGCAATTAGTACTTAGTTCCTTTTGTTAGTGTCATAGGCAGCATTGTCCTTCTAATAGTGATGGGAATGATCCTTGTATTGTCTTTCATCTGATTACTCTATCGACCCCATTTGTGTGTGACTTTGGCATTTGTCTTTGTTTAATTATTTTTTCCTGGGTGATTTTGTCTTTTTTTTTTAACCTTCCAGGCATGGGTATGTGTTTGCATTTCAGATGTGGGAAAAAAAAAACTTGAAGAACTCTCCATGTAGGACTATCTTGGCTGGGATGGCTTGCAGTAGCTTCCAGTTCTTGGCTTGCATGACTACTACTACATATAATCTTTGCTAGCCTAAACTTAGGAGCTCATTAGTGATTGTGAAAAGTCTGCTTATTGGTGATGAACTGTGCCTATGTACTTCTATTGTTAAGTGAAAGTAGCTATTGTGTGGAGTGTTGCTTTCTGATTTGTCATAGGTGGCCTTTCATTTTTAGATTTTTACTTGCTCAATTATTCTATCAGTAGTTTTATAGGGCAGAGAAATGTGCACATTTTTTGGATGCTCAAATGAGCAAATGCAGCATAATATAAACAGGAATCTGTGCTGCATATTGCAGTGTCTTATTCTGGCTATTTGAGTGCAGATTTTGCAAAAATTGAATGTGACCCGTATTTTGCCAGAAATGTTAAGTTTATACCATATAAACATAACAGAACAGTGCAGAAAACTACTTTGAATGTGTTCGTATTATATTAACTATTCAGTACAAATTTATGGTATAAAGGGATTGCCTGTTAATGGGCAGGAAGAATATAATTTTTGATTTCATCTCAAGTGTTGGATAACTTAAAGCATTACTCACTGTCAAGACACTTTGGATATGGAGATGAAATAAAACACTTATCTGTGATATTTTGGTTGCTTGTAGACAACTGTTTCATATGGGTTCATAATGGGAAAGGATTCATCAATAATTCAGGAACCATCCTTTGGTATGGTTAAGTGCAAGGGTGATAACTATGGAAAGAATATTATTAAAGGGGGCCAATAAAAGAGCAAGAAAATCTTGGAAGGCAAGTATAATCATGTGTATTCTGTAAAGCAGCCAGCACTCAATTTGATATGCAATGAATGTCATCTTTGCAAATGAAACACTAGAAGTTTCCAGAGCAATGAATATGAAAATGTAAAGATCACTTATGCAGAAAAAGGAAATTAAAAAGTAACTCTTATACATAGGTGTGATTAAAACTCTGGATTGTCTTTAATCCTTTTGGGACATATTGCCTGTGGGGTGATAGACTTTGCCCTTAGGACTCTAGGCCTCAAGGAGTTACAGTTCATGCAGCAAATTTTCTTTTATATAATATATATATATATATAAATATACTTTTTGTTGTTGAAGCCTAAAGATGAACAGCATGAAGACTAGCTGCCTTGGGCCTGGAGCAGTTGTGGTGGGGAGGAGAAGGCTTTCACTTACAGCCAGCACTGTAGCACAGTGAAGGGCTCAATGTACATGCTGGCATAGATTTTCAGGGAATTCGCAGTGAGACCTAGGACAGCAAAGAGAAGCTACAACACAAGTGCAAGGGAATACCTCATCTTAGCGTCAGGTGAGACCTGACAGAAAATACTCTTGACCCATGCCACGGCTGCTAGCTCTGCACCAAATAACGCTAGGCAGAAGATAGATCTGCAGGTCAAACCTCTGGCTGCGCTCCAATGAACGATGAAATAGCTTATGTTGGGGTGCCACGAACGTGTTCTCCCGTGTTCTGTAATTCTGTGTCCTACAGTAGGTCATCTGTGCGAAGACTACGGCAGACCAGATCCTCGGCTGCTCCTGTGGGGAAGACTCGGGTGCAGTCGCAGCCCTTCTGAATCACTTTTGCGGGAGGACTCCTCCTGCCCTAAAGCATCAGGAGAGCGCCTCAACCCCTGACGTGCTGAACGGCCACCTTTGTGGAGCGTGAGGTTCAGCTACGGTACAGACCCTTGCCTTGCTCTGGGACTTGAGGGGTGTTCTTAGATATGTTCATGTAAGTGCCCCTCTGGTTAGGGAAGAGCATGGTTTTACGCAGAGGGGCAGTGGTGTCCGGGAAGCTTAAGAGCCTGAGACTCCCCTCTTGCTTGACAAAAGCGATAGAGGAAAACAGATTCCTGGTAACCCAGTATTACCTATACAGACGTAGGTCAGTCAAGTGTTAATTCTGGTACTTGTATCCATGATAAAGTGGAAGAATAGAGCTTTCTGAGTCATATGCCAGGCATACTGGAAGTGGGAGGCAGGAAAAAACCATTAGAGCACAGCTATTGCTCAGAAGCCGTTTTCTGACGGAGGCTGTTAACATCACGGGGATTAGGTAGTTGGCTATTTTTAGATGCTTATAACTTTTAGAGGCAATCTGAAGCAGCAGATATCACCTAGGGCATGTTTCTGTACTGCCAGAACAGCACCTTGAGATAAGCAGGACTTCTCTCAGATTCCTTAATTCCCTTCAGGACACAGACAGCATAAATTTGGGCTCACAAGTCGCAGGCTCTGTGGCAAGGGAGCCGTGGAGCCAGCTGGGCGCTGAGCGGGGAGGAGGGGATGGTTGGCACTGATGGCAGCAGCAGCAAGGAGGCATGTTTGCAGGTGTTCACCTGCTTCGCCCCTCCTGCAGGGCTGCCTTGGAAAGAAATAAGGGCTGGAACCAGTGAAGGAATGAAAGTGTTTAATGAAGACAAAGATGCAGGGTGTCAGGAATACTTGAGGAAAAAGAGGGAGGGAGAGGTGTCAAATTATTCATCAACTCTGCCTAACTTAGGCTGGTCTAGTCTCCTGAAACTGTTGTGATATTGGATTTGATAGCTATTAGCAGAACCTGGACCCTTACTTATCAATGGTGTAATTATCAAGATGCAGAAACCTGTGCTAGCTGTACATAGCACAGGACTGGAATTGCTCCAGATACTGTACCCTGCAAATTGAAGACAGCACTGCTCAGGATTTATATTAACTTAAACTGAAGAAGAGTTTCGTCTTTGTATGGTAGGAAATATCACTTTAAAGACCATGTTTGTGCAGTTTGGTCCTATAGGTTTGACCTGGTTGCAGGTGAGCAGACTGGCTGGCATCTGCTGGTGGGGTTGGTGGAGCTCTTGCCCTGTGGCACATAGGGTTATTGACCTGTAAACTTGATTTGTTTGTGCACTAGCAGAGTCAAGCTGAGCTTAGGGTCTCCAGACTGATCCTTTAAATTGTAGTCACCCCTGCTTCGTTTGGATCTAACCTGTATTGTCAAAGCAGCATAAAGCAAGTGAATTGTCATGAAAATTACTGTCCTGGTGTGAAGAGATTTTGCGCTGCAAGTTATAAACATCCCAGTATCATGGAGTTGATCTGGCTTTGATCTCTGGTGTGACTTGGGTCAGAATCGCTCATTCAGGCACCAAACCGAACCTGGCTTGACTTTCAGATGTTAGGTGGAGTTTACTTTTAGAAAACACAACTTATTACTTGTCAGAGAACCAAATTTGAAATGAAGCTGTTGAGACAGGCTGAATAAAGAAAGAAACCACTAGAGCCCTTATTACATTATTGCTGAAGTTGCTATACTTCAAATCAGATCACTTGGGCCAGGAGCGCATTGCTTTCTTTTCCTTAGGCTCACCTTAAAGGTCTCTTGCCTGAGATGGAATTAAGGAACATGTCACCTAGGAGCTCCTGGCTGAGTGGAGAGGTGAATCCAAGTCATGTGCGGCTTGGTACAGTGCCACAACCAAGGACATGCTTTCCCAGAATTTAACTTCCAGAAATTTAAGGAATGCTTCTCTCTACCCGAGTATTTGTGGGAGCAGCACATATCAAAGGTCAGATTTCAAAAACATCAGATGTGCTGTGTTACAGAACCTTGCTGGGAATTCAGCATCCCATTTGCCAAAGCTTCTCCAAAAGGAACAGCCAGATTGTCAGAGCTGATGTCTTATATTGCCATCCTTTCATCTCTGCTTTTGCTTTTTCTGCCTTAGGAAGGCAGTGCCTGTCACCCCCTCCCAAAAATACCTAAATGGTGTATATGGGAAACTAATTGCAGGAGTTACTGTGTTCTTTTTTTTATTAAACATGAGTCACATCTCTGACAGAACTTGAGTTAAATATGCTTGAACAACACTTGGCACCTGTTATTAATGATAATTGATTCTCAAATGCACACGAATCTGTACCGTGGTGCAAGCCTTGTGACATCCCAAAATACTTTGAGTTGCAATACCTGAAATACTCCAAGGTTTAAATCAAAATAATTTTGTTCCTCATAAATGAGCGTCCCTGCAGATAGGGTTCTCGGGCACACTGGTGCTGTGGCTGGGCAGCTGTTCATCTTCTGCGGGACCAGGAAGTTTGCGATAGCCGCACGCGGCGGCAGCGACTCCTCCGGCTTGCGGCCTCCTGGCCCAGTGCAGAGCAAGGGTGCGCCCTCAGCACGGGTGCTTGCGGTAGGGGTTGGCCAGGCCTCCAGGGTGTGCAGCCTGTGCTGCCAGGGGACCGAGTTCACCCCGTGGGCGCAGCTGCGGGGGATTTTTCTGGGAGGGGCGCTGGGCCTTCCCTTACACAGGCATCGTAATTTTGTCACCTCTGTGTCGCCAAAGACAGCGGTGAGGTGCAGGGCTGTGAGTCATTCCTCCGGGGAGACTCGGCTCTGTGCCGCCGTGGAGGTTGCAGCTGGATGTGTGATGCCTTCAGTAACGGATTAAAGTGGTGACAAGGCGATGCAGTGGCCATGGTTTCTAGTGAACAGTCCTGTTTAATGTTATACTGAAGAAAAAAGCTCTGGGCTTAAACTTGGCTTTGAGAAAGTCTCTTCATCTCTGCAGAAGTTACTGTCCTCAGCCCTCACCTGCGAAGAGGGGAGCAGTTCTTTACGCTGTGCGAGCAGGCCTGTGCACAGCCCCGGTACGGCGCCGGTGGGAGCTGAGAAGTGCATACAACGAAGTATTTGGGGGTTTTCATTTTTGTGTGTGACATGTTGCTCAGTTATCCCGGTGTTGGTAGGGTTGTGTTTTTGATGTTACACAATGTGAGCATGTGCGGGAGGTAATGAATTCTGGATTTTTAGGTATCTTCATATCTTTTGGTCCTTGACACTCCAGTAGAGCGTAGATCTCGGAAGATATGATCGGTTGCTTAAAGCAAAGCGCGTTTTCTAAAGCTCTTGTGTTGAAGTGTGTTGCTGATACAAGTGCTTGTACTTCAGTGAGTTGTCATTGATACTAAAGCTAAGCTTAACTCTATGTGTGAATGTTCTTCTGAATTGCAATAAGGGTTTTCGGGCTGGACTCATGAATCATGTTCCATACCAGAAACAAAAAAGCCGCTTTAACAGATTCTTAAGGGAATGAGACAGTTCTGAAGTTCCAAGTTTAAAATGTGTCGCATTCACACATTAGCTTTGTGCGTGCCCACGCAGCATATGCTTTTAATTACTGGAACCCATATGGGTTTTTAAATGCTCGGCTCAATACAAAACACGTGGACCTGAGGAGGATGAATTTATGGGCCTAGGAAAGGCTAAGCCCAAAGATGCAACAAATCAAGTCTTGCTTAACATTATTACTGTCTGGTGTAGCTTTTAGCTAGTAGCTTTATTTTTAAACGAACTAGAAATGCAGTTTTTGAGTCTGAATAGAAAGCGATGGCAGGAATGTGGGAATTTCTGCACAGGGAGGAAACTGGGATTTCCCCCACCATTTTTCTGCGTCTTTCCTTAGATTGCTGTAAGAAAAATACTTGTGAGTCATAAGCATCTCTTGGAAGTGTGTGCACCCTCAAAACCAAGTTACCATTGCTGAGGGGCACTTCTCTGGCTCTCTATGGCCATGTGCTTGCAGTTGTCTTCTAACTCTGACAAACTTGGTGGGTGCTATAAGTCTGCATGTTACGCTGTAATCCCAGAGCCTTTTGGCCCGTGTTCCCCAATGAAGCTAGGATGGGAGGCCAGTGAATCCTGTCAAAATGCAGTTGCTGCCGGCCCAGCGTGAGTAGATCTTTGGATCCAGTTGCATCTCAGGTTGTCCAGAGACTGCAAATATTCTCTAAGGAAATAACTCTTTTGTTATGCTTGAACTTCAAATTCAGGTGCATGATTCTGGCTCTCAATTCAGCAGGAGGGAGGAGAGCCCCAGTGAAAAGCTGGTGCTAGTGTTACTTTGTGGCACACCGGGCCCTCCCTCCCTTGGGCTTCCTGCAGCTCCCTGGTTTCTCGCTTGGCCGTTTGCCCTGCCAAGAGCTCCATCGTAGCTGGGTAGGTGTCCTGCAAACCGTGAGCTGCCAAGGCAAGCTCAGAAGCTGTGGGCCCCTTGCCAACCACATCCTTTTAAGCTAAATTTTGGCCAGCTGCTCTGGGGCTGCTGGGCTGAGCTACCTGCTGCAGCCTTGGATGCTGAGCAGTGGTGCCCTGACAAGTGCCTCTGGGCTGGGGACCTTCAGGCAGGTCCTGGGTCTGGATGAGATGCACCTGGCTGCAGGCATGTCTGCCATTGGCTTCACAGGCTTCCTAGGAAGGATCATGTCCTAAATGAATGTTATCAAGGGTGTAAAGATAAACACTTGCAAGAGTCAAAGTATATCTGCCACCTTAATTTGATTGCCTCTTGTGCTTATAAATGTTGCTTCTGCCCAGAGGACTGCCTGTCTCGCTTGGTTTAAGCTTCAGCTGGGTATGTAGCACTATGCCTTTTTTATTGCCTGCTATTTGCACCTTGCGCTGAATTGAGGAGTATTGATTTCCTTGTGGGCTTTTCTGTGGTACTCTTTGCTTCCAGATGAGTGTTCCATGTGCTAATTGATCTTCAGCATGCTCATTAGGTGACAGGATGCTGGGTAGTCACACCGTCCAGATGAAGAGCAGAGCCTTGGAAGTGAAGCTACGAGCATGCTCCTTGCTGCGCCGCTGCTCTCGGTGCTCCTTGCTGCAGACGGGTGCAGGTATTCCCAGCTCGGACCTTGGCGACACCAGCTGCAGCTTGGCAGCACTTGGGGTTTCTATGTTTCAGGCCCTGGGGTCTTGGAATACCTAAAAATGAGCAATATGGTTAGTGGCCCCTGTGGGAAATCTGGTTAAGCTGTGTGTTTGGTCTCTGGGAACTCATACACAGCAGAGACATCGTTCTCTGGGACAAGTGGGTCTGCCCTAAGTGTGGCAGTGTCCTTTTGCGCAGCGCGCTCCACTCCTTACAGCTCAGGTTAACCAGAGTGTCCCATGGGCAAGATTTCCTTTCTCTGGTAGATCCTAATACCTTCTCCACCTGCTGGTAGCAACCACCTTGCTTTCCCAAACTTCCTGATTAATGTAATTAACTTGAGCTCAGTGCAGCTGTCCTCTTCAGTAGGACTTGTTGCTAGGTTTCCACGAAGCAGCATGTGGTGCCTGTACATCTGGAGATGAGCGTATTAAAGCCTAAAACGCAAAGCCATATGCTGGGCCGTAGGTGGAGGCGATAACGCAGATCGGGGTTCCTGCATCCAGGCTGAGCGCTGTCTGCGCTGTGCACGTCCTTGCTACCAGCCTGCGCTCCTGCACTGTGAAACTCAGCCAGCATCAGCTCCCCGCCGAAGTATGCCGCCAGGCCCCCCAAGGACCTAACCTCAGGGACAGGGTGGCGTGCATCATCAGTGTGCTGCCTTTTTCTTCTAGCAAACTGCATTTGTAAAGCTTTTTAAAAATATTATGATCATACTTTAAGCAGGTAATAAAAAGAAACGAAGCTGTAAATAAGGTATTCCTCATGAGGAGGAAGGCATTCAGAGTCGTAATGAATTTATTCAAAACACTTCCCCAGGGAGGTACCGCGTCTACTGCTTGAGGCGGGTGGCTTCTCGAGCTGCCTGACGCCTATCCGTGAAGGTGCCGCGTGTTTTGGTTAGAAATGCACCTTCCCCTCCAACCCTGCTGCTTGGAGAAAGGAGCAGGCTGGCTGGTCTCATCCTCCTTGCTGCTTGTGCTCCTCGGGAAGGTACTGCGCTGTTAGCAGATGGCAAGCGGGGCGGCCGCGGGAAGGGGCTCGCCGTCTCCTGCCCGCCCGCGCTTGAGCCAGCGGGGCTAAAGGCACGTTGTCCCTCTGCCCCTTGAGCGCTTCCTTCAAGGTTAATTGTGAAGCATCATCCAAGACTTGGATTCATTGGGTCTGTTCAGAGGGAAACAAAAACTTTTCTTGGATGCTTTATTTCCACTCTTCCCCCTGAGCAGGAAGCCTTAGGTCTGGCATCTTTGATATGAGCAAAGGGTAAATAAGCCTTTATTTGGCACTGTGCTTGCAGAATTTCTGACATTAAAAATAAGCAGTTTTAGCCAACAGAGGCAGTTTCTTGCTTTCCAAAAGATGGTCCGTGCTCTGTGCATCACAGCAGGAAAGACGCCAGCCCTGCTGGTAGCTTTTGATTGCTACGGCATCCCACGATGCCCGCCCTTCTCCTCCCTCGCCTGCGGCTTCCTTAGCTCTGGAGCCGCTGCGGACGGAAGAGCGAGTGTGTTGAGGAAAAAGCTGCTCTGCGCAGCCTGGGCCGCTTTCTGGGTGTATTCCGAGCCTGCCTTTGCTTTGAAGAGCTATGAATTGGTGTTAAAAGACCCTGGCCGAAATCGCGTGTTTGCAGCTGTGCAAGCAGGAGGGTGCTGGCGGCGGCAGCAGGGCCGGGAGGCACCGCGGGGGCCCACGGCGCTGCTCCGCGGCGCTGACACCGCCGCTCTTCATGCATCGAGCTGAGGGCTGGGATTTTTCCATTATTTTTTAATTAAGAATTCCATGGGAAATGAATGTCTTTGTCTCTCAAGCAGCGTAGAGTTCGTTTCCGTCCTTCTGGGAAGCCGGTTAGCACCATCCACGGAGCAGCGGAGCCGCATGCCAGCCCCTTTGCTGTAGGAGTTCTCCGGAGCGCCCTCGGTGTCGAAAGCCCGCTGTGCCGAGGAGGCGCTGCCGGAGGGCCGGAGCCGGCCTGTGGCAGCCCCGAGCTGATGCTGCTCGCTGCTGCAGGCTCTGGGGCGCGGGAGCGTCGCCCTGCCCTGCCTTTGCGCCCTCCCTCGCGCGGGGGCTGCTAGGTGCCTGCCGGGGCTTCGCTCCTCTCCTCCTCTCTGCTGCTTTGGTGCATGTATAAAATACTGTTTTTTTTTTTTCCTCCCTGGAGCACCTGCAGCAGATCTGCTTCCCAGGCGTGGTGTAGTGGAGTCCCTACGCCTTCCTGCAGTGTTGTGTCCTGAAACGTTTGATTTCCCCATAACATGTCACCATGTAGCGACGTGCTCGTTTTTATGTGGTGCAGCACTGCTGAGCTTCATCAGTTTAAGCTGCAAGGCTTCACCGTGTGGGTGTGGGGTTTTTTCTTTTTCTTACGTGATCTGCTATGAGAGGAGCTCTGCGGTGCCTTTGCAGAAGACGTGGCGCTGGGCTTGGCTGACAGGCTGCCTTGCTTTCCTCGCTTTCAAGGCACTCGGCAGCCTTTTTTCTCCGTGGAGTTCGGTCCCAGGCACGGCGCGCAGACGGTTTTCCTTGGCAGCTTTGTTGGCTTTGCTCCTCCGGCTCCGTCTTTGCTTTCTCTCCAGTGACCCGCTGCTCGGTTTGGCAGCTTTGGGCCAGCTCCCGCGGTAATGCCGGCTTTGTGGGCGCTTCGCCGTGGGCGGGCAGCTCGGGGCTTTGCTTCTTCCTTCCCCCGTCCCTGCCGAAGGCAACGCTTGGTAGCTCTTAGTGGCAGGAAGAAGGCTGCCGTGTTGTCGTTCTTGTCCTCTCCCTCAGGACAGCACTTACCTGGCGCAACTTCAGCTATCTAAAATTGGGTTTTCAGTCTAAGTTGGTCACTAAGCTGCCTGTATACTTAGGAAGAAGAGGGATATGTTGAGAAGGTAATTTATCTCCCCGCCCCTGGAAACAGATGTTTGTATAAGATATGAATCACTCTTGGACAAGACTTGTCTTTCTATATGACTGGAGATGAAACCTAAGGACTAGCTTAGGCTGTTTTCCTAAAATTTATATTTTCTCTGATTTCAGATGCCTTTCTCACCTTCAGCGACTCTTCCAGGTTCTTGTCAATATATCAAGAATCCTCCAGAACAACACTGGTGACATTCATTAGCTCCTTTTCTTGCAAGAGATTTTTGTGTTCAGGTAAAAAGTATTTTGTATTCTGGTTTTGTATTTTGGTAAAAAGTACTGCTGCTGGATTCAGTTTTTTTCTCTATGCAAAGCTTGACACATGCATTTCCGGAGTTGACTTTTTTTCCCCCAATGTCTGTTCTTAAAGTAAGAAGCAAACAGGATTTTTGAAGCACACAGAAGAATTTAGATAAGCTTTTCTTTCTGTTTTCTGATATACTTCCTAAAACTTCTCCAGCTTTGGGGAAGTTAGGGACAAAACAAAAAACGTTAATGGCAGGAGGTGGCATTTCTTTTTGAAGCTGGCAGAGCTTTGAAAATGGAGAAGCTGAGGCAGAAGGGGAGGGGGGAGTGAGAGGAACGCAGCTCCTGGGGAGGAGAAAAGGCAGAAGTTTTGAACAAGTCAAAACTTTACATTTCATTAAAAAAAAAAGAAAGAAAAAAAAGTAGAAATATTACATTTTTTTCTAATGAGAAATTGTTTATAAGACCACTTAAAGAAAAGAGTGCAAGAAAACATTTTTAATTTTTGTTACCTAGTTATGACTGCTGGGTTGCGTTAACCACGTAATGTGACAGCAGTTATTTGCGTGCTCCTGCAGGGAGCAGCACGTATGTATTCTTGAAAATTTTGGCAGAAGGCACAACTTGCCCCTTCCTTCTGTGCATCCCAAATAAAGTGTTACTAAGGAATTTTAGCAGTGCGAAGGAGAGAGCTGTCCCTTGTGCGGCCCCGTGGGGAACGGTGCTGAGCTGAGTACTACTCATCTGTCTTGTGTACTTCTCTTTGTGTTGGTACCGTAACAACCTCGGTCCAAAGCTGGAGAGCTCTGACAGCATCTGGCTCTAACAAAAGTGTGTTCGAGTCCCCCTCTGTCATACGAGAAGGAAGTAGAATAACTGAGCCGTAATGCTGGCAGTGCAGCCAGCAGGATGATTTCTGTAGCGATAAAATTCAGCCAGTTAATTTGGTGAAGTCGGTCCACATTCTGCATGTTCACAGGAACATGTGCGTCAAGCGTTGCAGTTCAAGGGTGAAGCAAAGTTTTGGTCCTGTTTTCAGGTACCAGCATTGGACTTCTGCTTCTCCGAGCAGTCATGCAGGCCATGCCTTGCGAAGCCCTGATTGCTCCGTGCACGCTCACATCTCGGCTGGGCAGGGTCAGATAAGATAGTGCCATATTTGCCTTCTGCTGTTTGTGTTATTGCAGAAACACAATGAAGAGGAGTATAATCACATCAGTAGACGCTGCTTTGTGTAACTACAGCTTTTCTCTGTGAGTTTAAGTGGGATCTGCTTGGCCCATGTTCTGTGAAGAGTTTCGCCTCCAAGGCATACTGTAATTTTGTGCCACTACCCTCTAGCAGTCTAATCTCAGCTGGTGTGTGGGTATTTTTGCATCTCCTTTCTTAGGTCGCAGGCTGATCTGTGCGGCAGGCTGATCTGTGCCCACTTTTCTTTTCTTTTTTTTTTTGTTCAAGTTCTTAAACAGAATTCTGTATTTCTCAAATCAAAGACTTGCCATTAGGAATTATATTACTAGCTGAAACAGAAGAACAATTATTAGTTATGAATGTTCTGTATAGCTACTCCCATCTTGCCATCTAATTTTTGTTGTGATAGAAAAGAGCAAAGGTAAACAGGACCTGTAAGAATTAAGTACGGAGCCAGTGTATTTCAGGGTAAATCCAACTTGTGTGCTAATATTGATGGATTGTACCAGATAACTTAAATAGTTGCTACATGTCTAGCTGTCTTGGCTCAGATTTTTGAATCTGATATTAGATGTTTTTATAAGAAACTTTGACTAACTTGGACAGTATCAGTTGTAATCGAGGGTTGCAAATTATAAGTGCCTACATTGCATCTACTGCATGAATTGCTCTGGGAAATGAATGTAATGGTATTGCTAATCAATTGTGTTACTGTCATCTTTGTGTACTCAATTTTTTTATTACTTCGTATTTCTTCATGGTCATAATAATAAACAAAGCATTCATTTAACAAGCCAAGAAGCTAAAAAAACATGTTCTTTCAGGATAGCAGGTAGAGTGCACTAGCCTGTAGTGAGCTACTGCAATTGCGGGTTACTGTGCAATGGTTTTTCTAAAGAGGACAATATCACCAATGTTGATTTTGACTTTCTTTGAGTTCTGTTTTTAAATATTACCTGTCTCTAAAACTAGAAAGAACTTCTCCACCCGGAGCCCGTGAACAGTGTTGGGTGGAAAGCAGGAGAGGGGAGGTTCTCGCTCAGGTCACCTGTGAGGAGCGCTGGGGTCTCTGCTGTGTGGGAGCTTTGGGAAGGGAGCGGGTATCGTGGAACAGAAAGCTTTAGTTTCATCCCAATACAGAGCAAGAATGCTTTTGAGGACTTGTTCTCCTGAAACGAGTTGTTTTTCTTGTGATCCGCGAGTACGGGAGAGAAGCACGAGCTCGTTATTGCTGCTGATACTGTGGCAGAGCAGAGCCTCTGCTACAGGAAATGCTGCTCCTGATGATTTGCCTCTAGACCAAATGTCATGGTGCCTTTGCTGGAAATACCACTTTGAGTATTTCACAAGCCTTTGTACAAAGGACACCCAGACTTTTACTGGTTTTAAGCACATGCGCTTAAGTATGATTATTCTTAAGTGAATTCCTATTTTATTTGGACAGTATAAGGTATTCTCTGATTTCTGATATCTACCTGTCCTCATATTGATTGATCTGATTTGCCTTCTTTAGAATTTATTTTCACGTGCAGAAGGAGATTGGAAGTAACTGCATGCACGTTTTAATCCTTTAGTAGCATGGTTGGCAAAATCCACGGAAGATTTTCTGAAGTGCGCATCTAAAACATTAGCAAACTGTCCTTCCGGAGTGTCACAAATGTTTATAGGTCTGAGGAGCTGAGACTTGAACTGGTTTTTGTTTCTTTTTATTAAGCAAAGGCTCTGTGGCCTTCTCTTTTGGAACTGGAACTATATCTCTGTTAGATGATGATTGGTGTATAATTTGTACTGGGCAAGTTCAGTGGCCAGCTCCCGGTGGTCTGTACTGAAGCAATGCTCCTCCTTGCACAAGGGCTTCAGTAGTTCCCTGGCTAGCTTGCCTGTCGGGCTGGTGTGCCCCATGATGGCTTACTCTTGCCAAATTTGTGTTGCAGGATTTACACTTCTACTTCAACCATCAGGAGAAAGGATTGACACCTGCTTACTCTGTTGAATTCAATCAAAAATCCTGTATATTCTCTAACTCAGCCCTAAAAGCGTGGTCCCATTTTATAAAGAAATTAGGCTTTTTTTCAAGGAGTGTTGCTTATCAAAGCCATTGGACAGGTGCATGGGAGATCTCTGCTGTTCTCTCTGCTGGGCTTCAGCTTTCTTAGATGACCTTGAGGGAGCCTGTTTCCACCCATGAAACAGGAGCAATACTTGTTTCCTGTCGTTGCCAGCTGTCTCTAAGACAGGGTTCGTGGAAGCATGCTTTGGCCTGCTCCTGTTCCTGTGTTAGTGTGTCAGTGGTGGTGGTCTTAAGCGGTAGGGTAGACAGGTCAGTGCTAAATGCCCTTGAAAATGCAAAATAGCAAGTTGCATTAGAGAAATTCATGTGCAGACAGCCATTTAAACTGCTTGATAAAATGGGCCCCCGATTTTGGGTGTGCCCTGAGGAGGCTCCTGTATAATACCCTGGCAATAAAATCCCTTGTTTTGCAGTAGCCTGACAGTCGATAAAGAAGCATCTTTGTCCTTGAACAGCTTTGATAAATCTTAATAATACTTTCCTCTGAAGGACTGCTGTAAATATTTATAAAATGGGAAGTAGGTTGTTGCTTAAAGCTCTCCTTGGGCAGTACGAGTTGGCACTATTGCCTTCAAATGTAGGTAAACTTTTTTCAAACTTTGAGCATTTCAAAGAAAATAAAAATAAACATCATATTATCCACCTGTGTTTTAATGTTTCTTCTACTTCCCATTATTAATCTTCTGAAAATGTGGGTTGTGTACATAAGCAAATTCCTCTTCCATGCTTTCCAAGCAACTGGATAACTTGTTCTGCTGGTGTGATTCACCACTTGGTTATTGAAATAGCATCCGAATCATGGGACTGGGAGCCAACTGTTCTCTACTGCGGAGCAAAATGTTCATTCAGACAGTGATGTCTGAAATAAGAAATACTATGAAGGTAGCTGGGAGCTCAGCAGTTATAAGGGAAAGCTCAATGGCTGATTCCTGTCCGTTTTCTTCCCCTCTGCTGCTTCCCTTTCCCTCGCTGACGCCAAACACACTGCAAATGGAGTTGTGCAGCAACCTAATTTCACATCAGAGCTTTCATTTTGCTCTCTGCCTTTATTTAGGATCTAGTTGCAGCTGCCTTGTGTATGCTTAACAAATAAAAGCTTTCAGAGAACATCATTCAATTCCCACCTCCTGCTAAGGGTTTTCGAAGTGTAATACATCACAGAATCAAAATGACTTTCACTAAAAGTTCATGCTGTTTAAATCACACCAAATGTTATATTGAGCTGTAGCATACATAATTCATGTATCATTAACAGCTTCTACAAGTCTTTGGCTGCATGGCATACCAATGAATCAATGTGTGATGTGTTCTTTTTTTCTTTTTTGATACTTACCTTAAATTGTATTTAGAAGCAACACCATGTAATTGTACTAACTTGGAAAAATCAAACAGGCGTGTAATAAATTACAGTGTGATTGACGTGGTGAGGTAGGTCTCTTTCCTGTTCTGGCATCGAGTAGGCAAGCAAGCTATATTAAATGGGAAAGGCTCAATAGATTTGTGTGTGTGTGTTGCTATTATTATTAACAATCAAAATCTGTGTTCCTTACTTAAAGTTTCAGAAGTTTCCTGCCATCATTTGATTCATTATGTGACTGATAAGTCAACAGTGTCCTTTAGTTAAACGTGTGTGTGTTTGGCTTGTCAGCATCTATTTCAGAAGATGCTGGTGCGCACGTGTGGAGCTGCTTAGGAAGGTGACCGTGAGATTGCTGCTGTGGTAGCCTGTTGCTGATGTCCCCAAGAGATTTACGGCTCCCAGTAATGCTCGCGGCCGGTCCGTAATTACGTGTGTCTCAGTCCTGCCGTGGTCTCTCCACGACACGCGTGCAGGTTCGCACTCAGCGGACGTGTCTGTGCCAGCGGCCGTGCCCGCAAGCCGCTCGGATCCCCACGTCAGGTTGAGGCACGTACCGTGGTCCGTGGGGAATCGGAACCGCGGCTCTGCCCGCTGCCGCCGCTCTTGGCCAGGCGGGAAGTGCCTTGAGGTGCTCGCTGCGGGAGGATGCTGACCCGGCTGCGGTAGCGTTGCACAAAGAGCAAAACTTGCTTGTGGTCCTGCATTGCCAACAAAAATAAGACTTTGTCAGGAATTGCGGGAGACTGCCTTGCAAACAGTGATCTCATGCAGGGTACGTGAGCTCGATGACTAGGAAAAGGAGTTTCAGGGTCTTGCAGAACACGTATTTTTCTAAAGCTGAAATAAAAATGCTGGTTTTACCTTTGACTAGCTGGCAACCCACTGGGATAGAGGTTTTCTGCAAGGAATTATATTCAGAAACATAACTTTTAATAAGCATATTCTGCCTTAAGTCATTGATATACCAATTTACTTGAGCAAAACTTTAAATATGTATTTAAGTGCCTCAGGCACTTGTGTATATACTTATTTGTAATCTTTAATAATAAATTGCAGCTTATGAAACTTTTTGATTGGTAACCAGGAGGCATTTTTTTTCCAAAATTCAGTATAATTATCAGCCTTCAGAATTTTATTATAGGTGGGAAGCAGCCCCGGATGGATGATTTCTCATGGTTAACGGAGATCAGCACTTTTCAATAAATGTTGTTCTAACTTATTGCACACTTGATGCCATGCTCCAATAATGTGTCCTTTCATGCAGTTGTTACTGAAAGCTGAAACATGGTGTCCACTGTGAAGGAATGTAGCATCTCCCCTGTCCATTCTAGTTGACCTTTTTGGGAGGTCTGTAAGGAATTTAGGAACCAGATGATCAGTAAAGACCCCTCAACGTGCAGCTTCTAGCTATACTTGCATATTATTTTTGATAAAGAAGGTATTCCTGAGGGGGGAGTCAGTCTGCTAGGAAGCTTAGTATCGCTCACTGAATTTTGTGCCTGTCCCATGCAAACTGATAACCGTATGATGAGCAATGTAATCTTCTGGCCATACTGCAACAGTGCAGGCTAAGTCTCAAATGGCTCTGGGACTCAACCCCAAAGTGACTTAGTTGTGTGAAATGGCCACTTGGGCAAAACCACACTTAGAAAAATAACAAGCTGTGGAAGTCTATGGTACCTTCTCATTCAGCAAGTGCTTATGCCACATTATTTTTCCCTAAAGCTTCCTGCTTTTAAAGGGCAACTGAATGAGCATCATGTTATGTCTGAGCAGGGCAGCTGTGCTCTGTCCTTTCACTGCAGGGTCTTTGCTACTGCTTTCCACTGAGCTGTGATTAAATGAGCTAGAGCAAATTATGTTCGGCATCGCAAGAAACCTGGAGAAGAAAATTCTAGCCTATTGAAAAAATTGTTTTAATTAAACTTGAGGACCTATCAAACACTTTTACTAGATATCTGCAGCACAACATGAAAAATGGGGAAAGTTCCTGCAGAAAAGGTTTGGTTTTAATATTATTAGCAATTAATGTGGCAGTCATGTTACTATTTTGTTTGCCACTTCAAAAATAAAGTTCAGACTTAGAAAACTTTTTTATTCTAATTTACTGCTGATTATTACCAGGAAAAATGAAACAATAAAGTAAGGGCTAATAAGATACCAGGGAATTAAGCTTGGAGAAATATCTAACTCATGCCTAAAAGCAATGATTTTGGAGTTGTTGGCATTGCTAGCGTGACTTTTGTTAGCCTGTGGCTAAGTAGCCCACTTGGGCTCTGAACTGTTTATTTGTGTTCTGGGGTTCTGACTTTCTGCTCCGTGGTTCAAACCTTTTAAGTTACGTCTGCTCGAAGTTGCAAGGAGAAGTAGCCGCTGTCGTTCCCCCAGCCCAGGGCTGCTGGCGCGTGCCGCCAGGACCCCGAGAGCCCGTGCGGCCGGGACGCGCGGGCCAGCGCCCTGGATGCTGCTGCCTCGCTCGGCAGCTGACGCAGAGGCGGCGCAGCGGGCGCCGCGGAGGGTCGCTGCCGCCGGGTTCGCAGGAGTCGGCGGTGAAGGCTGGCGAGGCGCTCTGCCTCTCGTGGGTGAGCTTTGCTTTACCCCCACCCGTTTGACCTCCTGTTGCCTATACTGCAAGGGACCAGATGAGACGGTTATGAGTTCCTTGGCTCGCTGGCTACTGCTGGAATATGATCACTCTTAGATGTGTTACCTCTGACTTTAAGTGAATTTTAGCTGTAGAAGAGTAGAGTGTGCAGACGATGCAGGTGTGTGCAAACACAAATGCCTTTTCAGTGCTTTGATGCGCAGTTCCTAGAGATGTGGCACTGTCAGCCACGTGCTGCAGCATCGTCTGTTTGGGCTGGACGTGGATTAACGTGTCTTGGTATAAAATTCATGGGTATTGGGGGGAAAAATAATTTGCCAGTAACCACTATCAAAATGTCCATAGTTCTTTCATACACTCCCAACTTTTCCTTGCTGGAAGCTGCACGTGTCTTTTTTTTGAAGACGCAGAGGTTCTGCTCAGGGGTTGTGCTGTGGAGTTGGCTACTGGAAGATGTTGATGTGCTAAGGTGGCCCTGCCCCAAGGCCAGATGGTTAAATGAGACCAAGGAAGAAGGAAAGGCAGCACTGTTGTTCATGGTTTGCTCGGTGTCTCTGTCAGCTCTTGATTTTGCTATGTAGGTGAGAGGAGACCTGGGATTTACGGAGTGCTGGAGAGGTTGGCTTTCCTTTGCCAGCCCTGGTCTTTGGGCAGGCTTGCGCGTGGGCTTGATCGCAGCATCGTTTGAGATGTACAGGCAGACGCTGGACTGGAGAAGGAGCAACAACGGTGTGAGGGTTGGGAGCCCTGATGGTGGCTGGTTGGAGCCTCCCTATGTACTGCTCAGGGAAAGGTGTTGTCATCTGCTTACAGAAGCTTTCTGCTTTGCAATGACACTTGGTTTTTGCATGCCTCTGGCACAGGGAAAACTCCTCTCGCTTGCCCCTGAGCCTGTACTGCCCCATCTTCGGAGGTCCCTGGGGTAAGAGTGGGTGGCTGTGGCCACTACTGGGATTCTCAGTGCCGTAGGACCCAAACCCACAGTGCTGCCTCTCCAGAAAACGAGCCTTCTGCTGGTAAAAATGTGTTGGGGTTGATCGTGGGGGATTGGAGCACGTGGCTGAGGAGCGGCTTTGGGGACAGGGCTCTTGCTGGACACGCTATGTGCCGGTACTCACCGAGAAATTCATGAGTGGCACCAATACGGTCTAGTAAAGTGATAGCTATAAAATGGAAGATTTAGAAGAAGCAATCATAATGGTTAACGGCAGTATGAAAAAAGCTTAAACATGCTCATAAATTTCAATAACTGCTGAGCAATATAGTGGATTAATCTAGGAGAGATTTAATTTGAAAAATGCTAAATAGGGGATACAAAGCCTGGGAACACAGAGGTTTCTCCTGAAGATGGAGTCTTTTGGTGAAAAATTTACGTTGTGCTTGAGGTGAAGTGATGTTACGTGTGAGTACAATCTGGTAGAAAGGGAATTATAAAATAAATTACAGAAAGACTTTCTAAATCTGCACATTAAGGAAAAAAGCTTTATTTTGTATTCTTGCTTCAGATAATGTTTGTGTCTAGATCTATAATTGATCATGCATGCTGAACTAAATGAGATAAAATTATTTATAAATTATATAGATCTCTAATAGAAGACAAATGATTGAAGTCTTATCACAGGAAAGCATAGGCATGTCTAGCATGTGTGAGTGTACAGAATATATACATCATTTAAATAGGTGCATAATATATAGAATACAAATGCATTACATGATTTTAAATACAATTTTTAAAATTCAATTGCATTCTGAAGCAGAACCTTTCACGATGCAGATAGTCTGAGCAAGATGCATCAGTGCACTAAGATTTTAAAATGGTGAATACCTGCTTTGTGTTGCTAATTGCAGCTGTGCAGTCTGCAAATGAAGGATATACAGGATCTTATTTCCAATTTCAATCACTTTATTCCTGTTGATAAACAGCCCTTATCTTTTTCCCACACACCAGATAGATTTTACATTATTTTATAAATGAGAAATTTTCCATTGTGCTTCAGCATATTGTTGGCAAGCTTGAGCTTTGTTAAAAGGAATAGAAACATAGAATTTGGAAACTTATTTGGTGTTTAAGTGATTTATTTTTAGATGTACAGATGCTGCTTGCAGTAATGATTAATTTAATGAAGGGTATGTGGTCTGAAGTGGCAGTACCGGTCATTTCTGTGCTCTACTTTGATTTAAACTTCGCTGCATTCTTATCAGCCAGGTCAGTAGCTTGCTTCTGCTGGGGGTGGGATTGATGCCGGCTTCCTCTGCAGGGACTGTGGATTTTGGAAATGTGGAGCACTAGCCATCCCGGTTGGAATTGCCACCAGGCAGGCCCGATCAGCAGCCTGAGCCCCAGCAGCCTCATCTGGTGGCCTGTGACCCAAGGAGGTAGTGGCTGCTTATTTGCAGTCCATCCCTCAGCTCAGGTCACCTCCTGGGAGAAGCTGCTGGAGGAGGTGTGTTGTGTTGTGTGTGTCCCGCTCTCCCAGGAGCACTGGAGCCCTGTAGATCAGGGTGCTGGTGGTGGTGGAAATGCCACCCCTGATGCTGCAAGAACTGAGTTGTCTTTTAATGTCATTTGGGGTCTGACTTGTAAGATTTGGGGGAAGATCTCAGGAAGCTTGGCTGTGACAACTGATGAATTTGTTCTTGAAACACTGAGGACCTTCTCTTAAACCATCCTGAAGTTTGTTTTCCTCTTACATTTCCTGCAGTGGATACTCAGCAATTTTCTGAGTTTGGGCTAAATTTCACTATCCCTTCTTGCTGAGTAAGTCTCTCTGATCCTAAGGCAGAATTCAACCAAAAGGAAGACAGAAACATGCACAAAGCACTGGTTACAACAGGGAAACCAGGGCAGGAAGTTTCCTTTTCTGTGGTCCCCAGAGGCTCATCCTCAGTCCTAGAAGTCATGAGTTGCCCTCAGCTGAAACAGTGTAACTTCTCCACATTTGATTGTCGAGACAGGGAGATAGCAAGAAAGTATTGAGAGAAGAAATACAGCTAGTGGCAGAGCAATAATTAACTTAGTAAGAAACCCCAAGCGATGTTTAATTCTCAAGATACATTACATTTTGCTATGACTTAGTCTGTTCTGAATGGCTTTATTGGAGCAGTTCCACTTGTTTCACAAACAACTCAAAATATAAGGAGACTTCTCAAGAGTGAGAATAATGATTTTCAATAAGGGAATGAAGTATTTTAGCCGACAAGTTCAGTGGCACGGTTCTGCGAATCCTCCTATGCTCCCCATCAAATACCACATCAATTTTGTTTTGCCTTCACGCAAATCTGTGTGGTGGTGCGTGGGGGGGGGGAGGCACTTATCTCTCTGTATGCTTATATACTCCATATATCTGTGCATAAATTTTGCCAAGCCTATTTAGCTGGTGTCTCAGTAAAGCATATGGAATTTCACATTGATTTGTGAACTCTATAAAACACTAATGGAGCTGCTCCTTCAGCTTTCAGTCAGTTAGGAAAGACTTTGCTGTAGGAAGCTGCAGGCAAATTCTCCCTATGCTGGTCCCAGTAGTGCCTTCGGTGTGGCTTTAGCCATTCCAGTTCTCATTTGCCTCAAATCCACTTCACTCATCGGGGAAGCCACACAGACTCATTCAAGTCAGAAGTAATGAGTTGTATCTCCTTAGGTCTGATGCATTTTATTATTTATTTTTATGCAGCACTCTGAAAAGGAAAACAAGCCACAAGATTGCAAGTATAATGCGCACACCTACGGTGCTGTAAAACGCTTCATCAGGGAGAGACGGGGAGCATCGCTCGTCTCGCCTCTTTATTCTGAAATGAATTGTACTGCTTTTGACAGCCTCCACATGCAGATTGGTGTTATCTCTGTGCTCTGCTGAAAATAATTCTGCAGTACGTATATTTTACGCTTGTCTATGGGTAGGTCAGTGATACCTGTCACTGCAGGTTAGGACACAACCTCTGGGTGCCTTGATATTCAGGAACAAGTTCAATATATAATAAGGTCATCTGCTTCTAAAGAGCTTTCATTGTCCAGTACTTTTCAAAAACTGTTTTGGTATATCATTAGTCCGGTCACTGCTGGAACAGTTGTTTTTGTGGTAAAATGATGCTATTTCACAGCAAAATTGCCTGATTGTCAGAGGCAGTAGCTGGAGGATGAAATTAAACAAGCAGAAACCTATCTGGTGTGCAGACAGTGAGCAGAATTACTGACCTTGGCCTCATGAGCTCTCCAATGGCAAATCATATCTGCCTCACTCAGTATCAAAAATCTTTTTTTAATAGTAAAAAACAAACAAACCTACACATGCAGCAACATGATTCCTTCACATCTCACTCTGGGATATTTGTGCCATAGTGAATCCAGAATTGAAGCTAATTGAAGCATCGTTTGCTTCTCTTGAACGCACAGAGGGCCGCAGTCCTCTCTGGAAGGTGGAGGAGGCAGGAGGTTGTGCATGGAGGGGGGGTGTGTGTGTATTTGTGTGTGTTTGCTTGTGTTTTTGGAGAAGGGGTAGAACAGAAAGCAGCCGGAGGCCGGGCAGCACTGGGCGCGGAGCAGCCCGCCGGCTGCGGTTGGTAAGGCCTTGGCAAGGCGTGCTAGCGGCTGGCCCGAGCGTAAGCCTCTGCGCGGCAGCCTCTGGTTTGGGGAGTTGGCTTGGCGCTGGCGGTGGAGACCGTCGTGAAGGATGCTAGCTGTAGGGTCTAGTCTGACTTCTCCCAAAGCGGCTGTGCAGCTGAGCACAGACTCAGTGGGCTTGTGGTTTTCTAAAGCTTGAGCCGTGCTTTTGACACTGGTTTCCTCAGGGCTTGCTAAGAGTGCTGTTGGCTTAAATGGACGTGTCCGCTGCGTAGGGCACACTGCAAAAATGAAGGTCCTTACAACCTGGGTGAGAGCCAGGCTGCGTCTCTGCAGGAAGGCTGATGTTGGGATGTTTCTTTGCTGTCCCTGTGAGTGGGCAGAGAGGGAAGGTGGTGCACGGCGGTGATGGGGACAGCGCGGCGCTAGTGGGTCTGCCTTCTCCCCTGGCTGCATTGCCCTGTTTTTTTCTTCCTCTGGTCGCTGCTGCACACATTTCATTAATACCTAAATGAGCAGACTGAGATAATCTCATTGATGAGCAGATGCCTTGTTAGCTGTGGTACCCTTGTTGTGATGCCTGGGGTGGGGGTAGGCTTTTTACTTTCAGTGGATATGCTGCTGTTGCCATTCTAGTATTTTCTTACTGTATGTGCACAACTAACTCAAATGTGTCTTAATTTAGTGTTTTTACACCATAGTATCTCTTCTCCCCTTTTTCCAGCAGAATGCGTTTCAGATTTTCATCCTCATCTTTGAAGCTGTCTAAAAGCTTCTGACTGAAGTTTTATACTCTTACCCTCTGCAAAAGCAAGCCTGGTGCTCTTGCTGGCCGGTGTTACGCAGTCAACCTGGAGAACCTGGTACTGCCTTTAATGGGCTGAGGGCTTGGAGGCACAGCCCAAAGTCTTTAGAAATCAGCTTTAGAAATTTATTCCTTCTAGGTGAAAGAGAAGATAAAAAGATCTGACTCTGTTTTGCCAGTCCCTTGGTCTGTTGCAAGACCCAAGTACTTGCTGGAAAAAAAAAATATCATACATGAAACTGATTGATATCACCAGGAAAAATGCCCCTTTCAAAGTGAGAGGTAGACATCTGAAAGCCCCAGATCTTAAGTCGTTGCTTGGATTAGTCACCATGTCCTTTTCCCAGAGCTGAGGTGGCTTTCAGCATTCTTGAAAGTTATTTTCTAATGTCTTAGATCTCCAGTAATAGAGCTTCAGGCATTAAAAGCCTCCATCTTTGCTTGCCCCTGTCCACCTTTCTAATGATCTCATCTCTTAGGGGCTTGCTGATGCCTGTTGATGGTATCTCTGCAGCTGATAAAACTCACTTCAGCTGCACTTCTCTGGAGGGATTGCTTGGTGTGAAATTGAAAGTGAGTGCAGAACTGGTCCCAGTTCTCAACAGCCCCCCTCCCTGAAGCCCTCTAGTGCTTGGTAGCCCTACTCTCATATTTGAGGGAGAGCATCAGTCTCCTGTATGTAAGACTCTGTTCTTTTTCATACTTTCATAAACCATGTAAAAATTGCATTGATTGCATTTAGTTCACGTTTGCTTTTCTGATGCCCAAGAGAGAGGAGCTGTAATATTCAAAAGGCCAGCATATGGTTCCAGTGGCTGCAATCTTAAGCATACATTTAATCTATATTTGGCTCCCTCCTAATTTGCTAGTCCTAATCTGCCTCAGTCTGGATTTGGTCATGTTAAAGATGTACTCAGAACTTTTATTTCTGCTTTTTACTTAAGCTAACTTTAAAATCCTCTTATGTCATAAATAATAATGGTAGCAGTGACTGAGAATTCATTGCATTCAGTTGCTTTTAGCAGCTTTCTAGCAAAATGTTAAAGTTTACATATAAGAAATGGATTTACAATGTAAATGTCTCTCCATTTATAGATAAAACCCAAATCACAAACCCAGTTTTCCAAAACTCAGGAAACCTTGAGCTCCAGAATATTGCATCTAGAAAATCAACTTTCTTTCCAAATCACAGGTTTAAGGGATTGTGGAGTGGCACTTTAGTGAGCAGTGAGCATTGGGTCCTGCTCGTACTGAAGAATTCCTGCGCCCGGTTCATGGCACTGCAGGTTTTTGCTGTATGACTCTGGTTTGTAGCCCGGAATATAACAAGTAAGGACTGTCAGTGGGTTGAGTGTACACCAGACGTAGTATTTTTTCTTTATTTCAGTTTCTCTTTTACTACAACAGAGCAAGGGGCCAATCTATTGTGCCAGAGTGTGGTAAGTGTGGGCACATTGTTTCTGTTTATGATGTTCTTGTGGTACATCAGCTTCCTGGGAGCTGTCAAAAGAGGTTTCCAAATGTTCATTTTATACCTTTCACAAGTATGCATACATTTGTTTTGATCAGAGTTCAGGAAGAGGTGAATGAGTTAAGGCCCTGCTGGTGAACAGCTTTTTCACTCTGTATCATTCGTCAGATTACACATCACTAAAACATGTATTTCTCTGACTTTGCTATACAAACAAAAAGCAGTATGTTGAAAGTTTGCTTTGTGAACCAGAATTAAAGTTAGGAAAATATACACACTAAAATGCTATGCTTTGCTGTTAGGTTGGGGTACAAAGTGAAAGGTTAATAAAGTATTTCCATAAATTACAGCTAAAGAGCATGTTTACCTAAGTCTACAGTCAGGGAACATAAAAATGTAGAGCTTCCAGCCTGACTGGACAAGGCAGGTGAGAGGAACAAGGAGGAACAGAGCTTTTAAAGAGCTTTCCTCTGGCTGGTGGTGGTGCTGGGCATGGAGTCCGCTCCCTGGGATCACAGCCCCGGGCTCTGCGCCAGCACGCAGCCGCTGCAGCCGTGGACGCCCTAGGTAGGTAGGGAAGTACGTAACACAGAAGGGTCAGACTCATCTCTGGGAGGTCCAAATCCTTGAAAGCTGTGCAAAAAGCCTCCTGAGAACTGATGGTTCTTTAGACCTATCCAATGTTTTCCGAGCTTGGTTAGATAGGTTACCATATAAGACTTGTCTACTAATTCATCAAGTTACATTTTTTTCTTTTTATAGGTTCTTATGTAGTGTGCTCTGCAGCAAGTGTTTCAGAAACTTCTACAGATTTCTGTCTTTTTGAGTTTAGGAATCAACTTCCCAAATCTAGTCTTTTTTAAGATAGAGAAGCTGGCTTTAGAGCTGGAAATTAAACCCAGGCTCACTGATGCCTGGTCCAGAACTTTAATGTTTTTTACAGGATTAATTTAATCAAAAAAGTTATCTGCTGTATCTCTTTTAAACTTTCATTTCCTGTAGTTACGTTTCCAGAAAACTTGCTCTGGATGCTTGTGGTGTTCAGTTCTCGGAGCTGCAGCTGTCTGGCTTCATAGCGACAGTGATGGTCTTGCTTTTGCAATTGATGTTCCCACGTAGGGGCTGCCAGAGACAGCCTGGGGCTATCCCTCAATGAAATGAAACCATATGTGCAGCAGCATGTGCTCCACGGCAATGCTAAAGTGTCTTCTGCTGAAACTTTCAAATACAATGCATCTAGAAGGGAAGGATTCGAGGGGCATATATAGGTATGCCTTATTGCTCTAACAGATACATGCGTAGTAGTAGGGCAATATGGGGGAGCTGTAAAAATTTGATAATAAGTTCAGTTTCCAGTATTTATCCTTTTCCTATATACATACATATCACAGAGGATGTAAAAGCCCACACTGAGAGCAGCAAGTCCAATGCAGAAGAGGATACAAGTGTTGAGACACAGTGGTGGGCTTTCAATGTGCTGGGCAAAGTTGCAGGTCAGGATGGAACACAACTATTTTCTACAGCGGATTCAATGGACTGCTCTGCCTTTGATCTTTCACACAAGCTATATAACTCCTGATCACATGCCAGGGATCTGTTTACAAGCATTTAGTTTGTAAGCCAGGACACAAATTTATTCCACACTAACTCTGTACGCAGATGCTTTGAAGGTGGCCTAGGAGTAACTTTGTGATAGACAGCTTATTCTGCTTTGAAAACAGAGCAAGTTATCTAGTATGTGGGTATCTCTGTACCGCAGGCTGCAGTCTTTTATAGCAACACCTTGGTTAAGTCTAGTGATCTGGCTTTGGTACTAAAGTGGTGAAGTTTTGTGTAAGCTTACCTGTTTCACCAAGAAGCAGGAACCTGGCGTCCGCTCGCTGCTCTGGCAGCGTGGGAGCTGGGTGGTGTGTGGTGAAGGAGAGCTGCTGGCCCAGACTCACTCCCAAAATCACCTTTTCTTGTAGAGACACTGTGACTAATTTGATAAGAGAGAATACAGGAAGTCGTCTTATAGCTTGGGGGTGCTACTAGGATGCAAAAAGATTCCTTCCTTAGGATATTTGTTCTTTGAAAGCTGTTTGGTTCTTTTGGGCATGAGTAAAGAACATCTCTAGACATGTTAGGCTTGAGAGGTGTCTGTCTTCTGCAGCCTGTCTCCTCTGCACTGAATCAGGCTACAAATAATGCAAGCCTCTAAAGAAGTCACATGTTATAACTTAGACAATAGTTTTTTGTCCGTTTTTTTTTTTAAGTGCCAAATATTCTGTGTTCAGAAACTTAGTTGTGGATTAATATTGACAATATGGCATAAGATATCTCCTATGGTTTTTCTCCCAGTTCACCTTTTTTCTCTGGTTGGACAGTGCCAACATTTGTGAAGTGTTCTGTAATAAGCCTTTCAAAGCTGTAGCTAACTACCATCATCTACAGATACCTGCTAAGAAGCTTGGCAGAATAGAAGATGCTGTAGACACTTCCTGACTTCATCCAGGGGGGTAATAGGAAAGAGGAACCATCAGTCTCAGGCTCTGCTGAGAGCCTCTATTCTCAAGGGTATGTGTTGTTGCTGAAGAAAAGTTAAGAGCTGCTTCTGGATTAAACCAGCTTCTGCTTCTGGTGTAAACCAGCCACTGTAAATAGAGGACAGTAAGCTAGTGTCTCAAGCAAGAAGCTGAGATGTATAAAAGCATGGCCTATGTCTTGACCATTAGGAAGTCCAGCCTGTACTTATCCTCGGGGGCCCTCCTGGCTACTCGGCGGAATCATAATCCCAAATCGAGCAGGAGAAGTTGTTGGTATTCAGGCAAAAACCTCATTGCCTATGTTTGATTGAAAACGGTGATTTTTGTTAATTCTCCTTATCCCCCTTCAGGGAGAGCCTTTGACTGCCTAAAACAGAATGACCAAGAGAAGGGGGAACCATTGGCTAAATATACCAGCAGATGAGTGATATTACCATAGGCTGGCCTGTGTTAGCTTGTGTGCATTTCTTCACTGGTAAGGAAAGGCTTAATAGCTATTTTTCAGTTGTGAATTATCTCCTATTTCAGAGATGAATGATGGAAATACTAGCTGTATGTTGCCTTCCCTCCCACCACGTGAACTCCAGGCTGTGTCTGCATATCCGTTCCCACTGTGTTATGTGCACAGTGTAACTTTGGGTGAAGAGTAAGTGGGAAGACTTACAGCTGGTGTTTTAATATGCTTGACAGAGCAGCAGGACACTAATTAAAACAGCACAGTGCAGCATGGAATGGGACAGGTTCCCATAATGAACAGCTTAAAATGCTGATGATAAGTGCTCATCTCTCACTGTTACAGAATACCAAACAATCGGCAGCAAGAACAAGCGCTTCTTTAGCTGCAGGTGCTGTGCCAGTGAAGAAAACCTGCAGTTGTGCCCTTGAAAGCTTCCTTCTCAGACACTGCAAACCTGCATCTCGTTAACGTTTCAGCCATAAGCATTTAATGTTGTATGCACAGCTAAATGCCTCTGAACAAAGCAGGCCTGCTTCTGCCCTGGAAGGCTGTCTGTGGATGTCCCTGCCTGGCACTGCGGTCGTGGTCAGCCACTATGTCACCCTGGTCAGGATCCCCGGAGGCTTCTCAGTCGCAGCCAGTGACAAGGGGGGTGGTTCGTGCGATGGGGTGCATCCTGTTTTAAGGGTGAGCCTGGGAGACAGCTGTAGACCTCCAATGGGTTTGTGGAAGCGGAGGAAGCTTTGTGGAGGATCCCTAAATTCTCAACCCTTTGTAGGTGCACTGTGTTAAATGGAGTTTGTTCAACCTGACGCAACGATACAAAGTAACAACACCGTAACGATAATTTATTATTATTATGGGCTCAGATTGACTTGTCATATTTAGCTGATTTTGCAACTTACGTCCAGTTTCCAAGTGTGACCCTGGCATTTAGAAATTCAAGTTTACTTTCAAAGCATTTAAACCAGTTGATAGGTGAGTGTAAAAGCGGCTCAAAAACACAAAAGCACCTGAAGGCACTGCACAGGCAGTGTGGTGTTAGATCCTCTTCAGGGCAAGGAGTTCTCAACTTTGTTGAGATTCAGAATTCAAGCCCAGTTCCAGGCTTAATCTAATGTAAAGTAGAAAAAAAGTCTATATGTTTCATTCTGAAAAAGAAACAAAACAACAAAAAAAAAACCCAAAGGAATGTTTTTGAAATCTATGAAAATGTTAATGTGAGGGAAGTTACCAGTGTGTGTGTTCTGGCAGAGTGTTGGACCTTGGCTAAGTAGGCATACCTATGGGGAAAGATTCGTACATCCGTGTGTACGTACGTAGAATGAAAGCACTTTCTATGCTATAGCAAAGTGTCATGGAAAGGAATAAGGATAAATTAAGAGAATCAAATACTTTAAACAAGTTATGGTAGTAAACGTGCTTTAAGCACTATTTCAATAGTAAAGAGCTGCTAAAGCAAATCCATCTGTCTATGTCAGCGTGAAGTGTGTATCATGTCCTTTCTACATTAATCCTGCTACCTTTCCCTGTGTTGTCTCCTCGTTTCTGTGTCCCTAACTCGTGATTCCCAAGACTCTTTATTACATAAACTTTGGGTTTATGTAATACTGGATACGGCTGTCTCTTTTTGTTTTTCTTTTCTTTTTTTTTAAGCAAGCAGTGTCTTGCTTACATTTGAAGACAAGATTAATTAACAACTTTTGGAGCTGAATATCCACGTCGCCCCTGCCTTGCTTGAGGAAGCAGGCTCCACGCTCGTTCGGCCACTCCGGCGTCGCGGGCCCGCGTGGGGAAGGCGAGCCCGCTGCGGGCGCGGGACACTGCGGAGGTCTCCGGCCCTACCGCAGCGAGCTCTGCAGCTCCTGCCTTACGCGCCGCGAGCTGAACTGTGAGAGCGGGCAGGTTTTCTGCCCCCTCTAATTTCGTGCGGACCGCTTTCCTTTTTCACCGCTTAGGTGCGAGCTGCTTGATTTTCATCCAAAATTTATCCTTGGCCAGCGTGTGCCACTTTATCTTTTGGATTGAAAATTAAAAGTGTGCCCTTCCTAACTTCCAGAGCAAGTGGTGTTGGGATTTCAGAGGGATCCACTGCTTCTCCCCCTTTTCTTTCAGTCCGTGCTGCGGCAAGAGGGGGCCGTGAGGGAGGCGGAGGGCGAGTGGCCGGAGCCGTGCCGTCACCTGCTCGCCTCGGGCTGACGAGGCCCCGCAAGCCGGCGCGGCGCGCGAGCGCCTTGCCCTCGCCTGGCGGTGCCCGGGGCCGCCCGCGCGGGGCTCCGGCCGCTGGAGGAGGCATCGCAGCGGTCCGATCGCTCCGCGCAGAGGAGGGTTTTCATCTTCTTTAAAAAGAAAGAAAAAAAATGGCTTAATATCACTTTTCTACTGTGATGCGTGGTGAGAACGCTTTTCTCTGGGAAAATGTTGCTTTCGTTTTCCCTGTCGTGAGGCAGGCGCTCGCGGCGGCGGCCAGCTGGCCCGGGCGCTCTGGGCGGGCCGCGGCCTCTGCGGCTGGCTCGAGGCGCGTGGTGTTTTGTGGCTGTCGTAATGAACTTCTGATTTAATTGCGTGTCTCCCGTGGCTTTTCTGTAACGCGAAGGCTGTGTCCAGCACAGGGCTGTTTGCAGAGCGCATAGCGCTGCTGGGGAATTTCACTGTGGCCTTGCGCAGCAGCAAAAGTGGTTCTTGTGAGAACTACAGGCAGGAAGTCATGGAATATCCTAGCGTGTTTCCTAAGACACCCTGCCGAAGGCAGTGTGCCGAGGCCCTCGCCGCGCGATAGCTGCCTGGCCCGGGTCTGCCGCCCGGCTCCGCGCTGAGCACCGCGGAGCCAGATGCGGCTAAAGCCGCTCTGTGGCGGACTGCTGTTCCTAGGCTTGAACACGCGTCTGCTAATGGCAGAGTTAATGCAGATTAATTCGTTTTGCTTTGGGGAGTGTGCGTATCTTGGGGGTGAGGTTTTGAAGAAGGGGGCAGGGAGCCGGGCAGCCCGGGGCCGCGGCCGCCGCCTCGTCGGGGGTCGCGAGCCCTGAGCACCCCGAGAGGTTCGCGTGACGCGGGCGGGGGGCAGAAGGCTCGGGGACCTCGGGCTTTCTCACACCCCGCCTGCCGATGGCCCCGGCTGCCTCAAGCCCTTCCAAAGCCTCGATTTCCTCTCAGGTTTTCCGAGGTGATGGCTCTGCCGCCGCCGGCAGGCGCTTGGGTTGAAAACGAGAGCTGTCTTGGCCGCGGTGGCGGGAACCGGCCGCCCCGGGGGGAGCCGAGCTTCCTCGCCCGCCCGCCGTGCCCCCTGGTTTCTCGGGTTCTCAAAGTGGTTTTTTTGTTTTGTTTTTTTCCCTCCTCCCCAGTGTGAAGAAAGCTGTCCCCTCTCGGAGACCAGCGAGCTCAGGCGGCGGGAAGGCGGCTGGCGCGGCCCTGCGCCTCGTGCTGGCGGGAGCCGGCTCCTGCCGCCGCGGCGCCCCTCGGCCCGCGGCGCTTCGCGGCGCCTCGCGGATCTGTGAGTGTCCATTTTCTCACTTACGGAGTTCAACGCCAGCGACACTTGTCGTATACTGTAATCTGTAATCCTGGTGTTGTATAGGGCTAGTTTAGTCAAAATCTTGTGTGGTTTTCCAGTGCTGTACCAAAATCTGAGATTACGTCTACACGTTCACTTTTTTTAAGCCAATTTCTTCCAGGAAGCACAGTTTTGTTTCCTTGTGATAAGCATATATGATGTTGCTGTTTGGAATATGAATGAAATATTACTGAATATTTTATCGTAAATGTGTAATTAAACGGAGATGGTAAATCTATAAGCAATAATCCTTTAAATGTGGTTAGGGTTTGTCTTGTTCCTGATATGCTTGATCAAAAAAAAAAAAAAACTAGTGAATGTGATCTGACCAGAACTCTTGCAAAATTCAGCAATATCTGTTTTAGTTCATTTTAAAGTTCAATCTGACTCTTGCGTTAATTAGCTGATTTTTTTTTCCTCTGGCAGAAACCTCTCAGAGGTTGAATTTTTAGAGAGTAATTGAGATAATTCACTTCAATATACTTTTCTAGGTGAGTGATTTAATAATGATTTTTAAAAAAATAGTGCAGAGCCCTCTGTGTCCTTGTAGGGAGCACCTTCTCACCTTCTGCAGGCTTGTGCCTCATCAAGCATTAGTCGTTTAGATTTAGAGTGCCTTTTGAACTCTGTACCTCCAGCAGCTGCTTTGTGCCACCTTTGAAACAAAAATAACACTGTCTAATAGGATCAAATGAGAATGCTATACACTGTATCAGAAAGATTTTTTTTAAGCTTTTTAACCACAATAGATAATCTGACTTTCAGGTATCCAGTAACATATTCAAAATTAGATATATGGGAACTGCAATTAGCGTGAAGATAGTCACCTGAATTGTTTCTAAAGACTTTTTATGCTTCTCACCCTGACCACATTTTATACATTTCAGGAGGTATGCCCTGCAGACTGCAACCAGAGAGGGTTAAATTTGCAACACTTGATTTCCGTTGTTCTTTGCCATAAGAACAAGTTCCTTTGTCCCACTTTCTCTTTGTTGTCATGAGAACAAGACAACACCATTTGCATCCACAGCATACTCAATAGCAAAACTATAAACTCTTAATGCACTTACGATCATATGTTTTAACCTTTTTAATATTCAGTACTTTCATTGGCTGGCTTTTCACCCTTCCTTCATGGGTCATTGAGGCAACAAGGAAGGGGGAGAGGGAATAGCTGGTGACTAACTGCCGAACATTGCGGATGTCACTGATGCAGAGTTCACAGCTTTCCTCTGGTATGTATGGCACATGGAAATGCTGATGTAGTGGACCCAGCTCTAACTAAGCTAATCCCATTTGCACTGCAGTGCAAGTCTGAAACTTCTTTTACTAGCAGCAAGGGATCCTCTGTCTTGAGGGGACTTGTGGCTGCCTGATGCCAGTGCAACCAGCCCAGCATGTCCATGTCTTCAGCACAGCTAATCCCTGTGTTTGAGCACAAACTTGCTCGCTATGCAGTTGGTTTGGATACAGGCTGAATTAGCCATTAGAATAAGCTCAGAAGCATGATGGGGGGAATGTGCAGGTTTCCCAGGGACACCTGTATGGTCACGTGTGTCTCAAGCCTGCAGTGTGTCCCACGGTGGCCTACTGAGGCAGAGTGTTGGTGACATTCAGCAGACGAATCCTACTGAGCCTCTTCCTGGAGGATCGTAAAGGTACAGGTAGCAGAACATTTATTGTGCGATGCCTGCACCATGGGATATGAATGGAATAGATTGAGATTGAATGTGGGTTATACAACACGGTCAGATTTTGATTTTCTGGTTGGAGTGTTGTTGAAGTTTGATTTCGCTGTGTGGACAGAGATACTTACTATAAGCTTAACTTTTGGCAGAACCTCACAGGTTCTGCTGTGAGGGTACTTTGGGAGTACATCTTTTCCTTATCCAGGAGTCACTGGATCTACTAATGCCTTGAAACTGCTGCTAGCCTTTTTCTGATTAACTGCTGACACGTATGCCTTGTGTGGTGGGGACACAACCATTGCGATTCCATGTGTGCATAGTGAGGTGGCTTAATATGGCAAAGATGAACAGGCAGAGCTACATAGAGTGCAAAGAAGGGACTTGGGCTTCATCTGGCAGAGAATCTGGCTATAGGACAAAATCCTGCTCGTACCTTGGCTTTAAGGGCATAATATAAAGCAAGACCCATAGAATTTTATTGGCTGATGCAAGAAGTGGTGTGTTTGGTTCACCCAACTTAGAATAATCTATAAATCAAAACAGCCAGATTTTACTTTTATTTTTTAATGAGGATTGCTGAGAGAAGCGGGACTGAAGTCCAAAGCTGCAGTAACCAGGACAACGCAAAGGTTTTAATAAAAGTGTACATCAAGAAGGGAAAAACCCACCCCACTGCATTATCTTTTGAATTTGAACAGCTTAAAGACTGGCAGAAGGTTTGTTTATAATTATTTGATTTGCATGAAACACTTGACCTTTTCTGATGAGTTACCAAATATCACAAAGACTTTCATTTTTACTTTTAGTAAAAGGCATTTTATCCGCTTCATCGATTTTTAATTTTTTAGAAGCATGACAGCACAAGATCATTCATCTAATATCATGAATTTCACAGTCCAAATAGTTGGACCAAAATAAGAGCTCAGGATTTTACTGCAGCTTTTCTGACTTCAGTATTTTGACAGTTTTGCTGCCTCCTCAGCATTATGAATGGCAAATTTGTCCTAAAATGTTTGCAGTTCTTCTGCATTAGCAACATAGTTTCTGATTTTACTTCAAATGTATTTTTCTGCTTTGCACACAACATACTGTATTGAACACCACCAATGCAAAGTATGGGGAATCTTAGCTTGTATATTTTGTAGAAACTCAAAGGTATATAACATTGCTTATGCTTGAACTGCTGATACAGTTGGTGAATAATGGATAGAAAAGTGGATATAAAAAATGTGAGGAAGGCTCTACACGAGTTGTGTGGCTCCAGCAGACTTGGCACAGAAGAAGGCTAACAAGGCACAGAGTCCCAAAAGCCCAACAGTCCCTAATCTTGGAAATGATCCCATTCCCATTGATGCTGACTATTTGCCTGCAGCAAGTTACAGATAATACTTTTGCAAAGGATATTTAAGTTTCCTTCTTGCTAGGTGTTGGTCTCACTGACAGAGAGATAGAAGTTGACTTTACTCTAGGCTTTCTGTTCACGTTTACTTTTTTTCTGTTTTCTTATCTCTCTAGACTCTGTCAGACTAAAATATGGAACAGTAAACTATGCAAACGAAAACCCTGTTATTTCTTCAAAACTTTCAGCAGTACCATTAGAGCTTTTACCATACTGAAAATCAGTGATTTAATACCGTTGCAGTATTGTTTTCTCTAAGCATACTTTTTATGGAATAAAAGGAATACCACATAAATGATCATAAAGCTGTCTACTGGTACAGGTAGTGGGCTAGTTTGCAGGAGTGCTCTGGGTAAGCTGGCTTACTGAACCAGACGGCAGCTGGAGCAAGGGAAATACTGGTCTACAGCGCACAAACATTTTGGAAAGTGCAGGGGTTACTTTGGAAAGTGGCAGCAGCGTGGGGACCTGGTTTTGGACAGTGCTTTGGGATGGCCCTGTTCAACCCACCTCTGCTGGTGAGAACCCAGTGTGGGTAAAGCAGGTTGTGTTGTATTTGAGGCCTTGAAGAGTGTCTGGACCCCCAGAGAAGGATTTTTTTTAAGATTTTCTTTTATTTTTTATACACAGTAGTATAAGTTGAGTGTGTCTTCAGATAGCTGCACAGGCTGAGCACCTCTGATTCAAGGACATTCACTCATCATCTGTGCGCGCATAAGCGGCAGTATCCTTGCTGCATCCAAGCCTGTCATGCCGGGGTGGAGGGAGCTAGGGGGAATAGTGCTCAACACTCTGAGCATTAGGACCTCCTGCTCGGCAGCCTAGGCTGTTGCTCAAAGGTTAAGCAGCTCCTGGGACTGCTCTCAATCACAGGAGGCATGCTAATTCTCCCAGCCACCTGGCTCCTGTGGGGCTGTGGTTGTCTCATGGGGCTGAGCACACAGGTGCCAATCTTCTTTGGATAAAAGCACCTCAGAAGCTGTGGGATGAAGTGGTAGACCTTCCCGGAGAAGCGCTGAGTTAGGAGGTGGCTGCTGTCCTCAAAGCTCTTGTGGCTCTGTGGAGAAGCTAGTGCTCTTACTGGGGAGGCGCTGGCAGGCACCTCGCACAGGCTGTGTGCGTGATCGGTGCTCGCCTGAGGGACTTCATTTATTTCAGACTGTGTGAGCCTGTATTTTGTCCAAGTCTGCAGCTTCTGTTAAAGCTAGCATAAATGATGCTGTCTATTTGGTTGCTCCAGACTTCAAATTATTCCCTCTGGAGAGTAAAAATTCCTTTACAGGGACTGTTGGTTGCTCCTAGGGGAAAGGTTTTTGTGCCTGGTAAAAATAGAGAGTTGGGCATGTGTTTTGTGTAGGAATCTTTATTTTCCTTCAAATGGGAGCGGTTTTTAGCATAACCTTTTGCTAGTGGTGAGATGGCTCTCTGGAAACGCAGGAGGTGTCTGTGACTGCCAAACTTTGGAAGAGTGCCCTAATCCATAGTTTGTGTTATAAAAAGAGGTGGAGACAGCTGGCACTCTGACCACATTTTTTGTTTCATTGGGTTTTACTGAAGTGACAAATAGCTGCTGCAGCATTTACGCAGAGTGTGCTACTGTGGTTCGTGTTAGAGGTTCACTTGGCCTCTAAGAATTCACCTGGAGACGTGGTTGACCTGGGGGTTCTGCCCAGTCCCAGGCACCTCACAGTAGATACAGAAGCAGAATTGGGCTTTTCAGGTACCAGGCTGTTTTGCTAGTAACATTTTTCTGAACCATAGATGTGGCTTTGAAAGTTGCCCTTTAAATGGAGTACAGAAGACTCTACCTAAGCTTCCTTTTACAGAGTCAAGTTCTGAAAAGTTGGATGGATGTGGCTTGCTGCCAGCTGCCACGCACCACAGTTGGTTAGTGGCAAAGCTAATAAAAGTTGCATCTGATCTGAAGCCTGTTAAGTAAGTTCTGAACACTAAATCTCTGTGGTCTTGAGTCCAGTTTGGACCCAAATTTGCTCTTTAGTTGCAGGATTGTCCTCGGCTGTATTTATTGGTATCTTCACTGTACCTTGGATTACCACGTGCCAAATGAGAATGTTGGGAAATGTGCAGACTTGCAAAGCAAGTTGTGCTGTTAGAAAACTCACGTTTTGAGTGTGCAGTTTACTCTAATTTCAAATTACTCTACTCTTTCCAAGTGTTCAGTTGTGTTTCCTCACACTATGCAGTGGAACATCTAGTATATCTAGATGAAGTTACCAATAAACCTGCAATAATGGGGATCTTAACTCATATAATTATGTACCTTTTGTATGTTTTTTTCATTACTGAATGAAAGCTAATTATTAGAGGCCATATACATCATCTGCAACTAATTGATACACTTGGATGAAAACGTCTTACCAGATCGTCGAGCCACACTTCAGCCAGTCCTTCCCCCCCAGGAGGCTGCAGGAGGGCATGTGCTGCCGCACGGGTTTCTGTGGGCTCATGGCTGAGAGAAGAGTGCTGCGAGGCCCCTCTGAAGCGGTGGCATGTCATCCTTGGAGACACCGGCCCGAGTCAAGCCATGGGTGTCACTCGTGTCCTTAGAGCTCTGCTGTCCTGTGCTAATGGGACATTTAGCCCACTGTGGCCTGCTAGCAAACCAGATTAATGGGTAAAATTAGGGGAAAACAAGGCAAGTGTTTTCAGGCGCGCTTGAAATGACTGCAGCCTCCGTTATTGCCACTGTGTGCTGCTGCCTTGCCCAGACAACATAAATATCTTATTGCATCTATAGATGGTGAAAATGTTTGGAACTCCCAATATAAATAAGCAAGTACTGCCTTTGGCAGTCATAGCTGTTTAGGACAGAGTTAGTGATTGCCTGGGTGAGGAGATAGTTTTTGCTAGGAAAATGACTTATTCCATTAAATTTTGTCGTTGTATTGTCATTTGTTCTTGAATGAGAATATATTTATTGTCAGGCATGGCAGACTACGAAGGAGGAAGAGAACTGATAATTTAATGGCCATCAGTGTGATCCTGCTGAAATCCTTTACTGTATTACAGAGACGGAGGTTTCTCGTTAATCTTGCAGAGCTTTCTGCTCTGATAGATTTTTATACTTTTCTCCCTTAGAGGATTTTTAAACCCTTAGAATTATTTCACAGGGCTTTGTGTTTTTAGGTTATTAGTGTCATTTGTGCGTGAAAGCTGCTATTTCTTAAACCTTGGAGAAGTTGGGGAGCTGAAGGAATGGTGTTCCTGGTAGCGAGGTGGTACCCTCCTTGGCATCTTGAAGGGCTCCTGTGCAGCCTGAAGGTATCTGGCAAGTGATGTGGGGCAGGTGTAAGCTAGTGAGCTGGGCATCGTTTCTGTTCTTTTCTTATCTGTACCGAGTTGCTGTGTGACCTTGAGCAGTGTCTTTACCTCTCTACGGCTCTTTCCTTTTTCTGTCTGCTGTCCACTTTGTCCTGTGAAGAAATCTTTTAATGAAAGATAACTTGTTAAGCTATAGTTCATTGTTTTACTACTTTCTACATTATAACTCGAGATAGCCCACGGGGATTAGGATGAAATCTTGACCTTGTAGGAATCGGTGGCAAAAATGCCAGTGGATTTCTTCAGGATCAGAAATTCGCACTTGGTCTTAAGGAGTGTCAAGCACTGCAGTTATTGCAGACATTGGAAAGTGAGCTGCTTTCATGGCTTGTTGTAGCTTTAATGAATAAATACCAGTTAAGAGGATAAGTAGAAATGAGATATACTCAAAAAAGTTGCCAAGTTTCTGTATTGTCAGTTACATCATTGAGATTTACAGGTGTTTGCTCTCCAAGGTTTGCATCTGCTGCCTGATGAGTGCATCAAGTCTGGCTAGAGAACAAGAACCAGAGTGGTAGGAAAAAAGGGAAGAAATTTGCCCTAACCGTGTACTTGAAAGGAAGTGTGTGCCTCAATTTAGAAAGAGGAGTCACCGCAGAAAAGGGGTTGAATTGTGGGGCAAGATGGGACTGTCTCAGCTTCAAGCTGTGCTTTGCATATTTTTACAGCCCCAAACCTTGTGGGGAGCTGAGCAAAGCTTAAGTGTAAATTAAGGCAGTATGTTCTCTAGGGGGAGCATGTTTGAAAAATAAGAAATGTCAACGTGGGGACAGAGCCTGCTGTTTGGCAGCTGCCATAATTTGCAGCTAGAAGGGAAAAATTAAAACACGTGGGTCTGTTTCTTTCTCATTTGATGTTTTTAATGATGTTATTAATTCACTTCGTGTTAAACAGTCACCAAAGAGGAGGTGAATGACTAGACATTAAATTAGTGGACTATTCTTTCCTTCCATAAAATCTGCTTAACACTAAGCACCAAGCCCAAAAGATATTAAAGAACCACAACTCCTTTGTTCTGCGCAATATCACTTTAAAATAAAGTTAATCTAAGTCATGATGTGCATCTATAGGTTTTACAAGAGGCGATAAATTTCAGGAAATTAACTTTCTCCAAATCACATGTTCAAGCTAGTCTTTCTGAACAGAGCCTTTATTTGTAGGTTAATCACTGCTGATTTTTCCTTTTTCTTTTTCGAAAATCTCTGTTCATATTCAGTCTCTTGAAAAGGGAAGGAAGTTGCTTTCATTTTATTATTGAATTGAGATTTCTTTCAATTGTTTGTATTGGGTAATACTCTCTGCTATGGAACGTAAAGGCATACGTTGCTGGAGAGTTGCTTTGGGGGTAATTGATATGCACAGTAATTGCATAATCAGCCAAAGAGTAGTGGTTTATTTTGTAAAACTGAGACACAAATCTTTAGCTAGGGAGAACTAAGTGTAATGTTACTGATTTGGGCATCTTTGTATCAGTTGAAGGTTTGGCTTAAAAATTATAATGCAATCATATAAGGTCATCCTGCAGATCCCAGGGGTGATTTTAAGTTTTTGGCATATGCTCTCTGTTGATATTTCTCCTTTGTTTGCTGTCTCAAGTCTCCTGCCTACTTCATGGAGTTGAGACAAGGATAAAACCCATATCAAACTGGTAGCATTATGAAGTCGTCTCTGATACTTTTATAAACATGCACAATTCTAGTTTTCAGTAAGCATCAGATTTGTCACCTCTGTTGTTATCTGTGTCTTAAGTCAAGAGCTCTTCAAGTCTATTTCAACAGCAGTTGCTTTCTGCTGATTAATATTTACTTGCACGGCCTTGTCAGTTAATACTTGAAACCCAAAAGTCATCAAAACACAGTTCATTTTCTGTAATCATAGATGGTAATGCATCATTATGAAGATATTGCAGCATATTTACAGGAAAAGATTAGCACAATCTGCATAAATCAAGCCACGACCCTATACATGCTTTCTGACAGAATTTTTACAACTTTTAAGAATATTTACTGAAATAAAACAAGGGACGGTGATCTCTGCCCTACAATACAGCTCTTGCTCCTGGAGGCTTGACTCAGTGGTTTGAAATAAACATGTTTCAGTCTTTTTGAAAATGGAAAAAATAATTTCAAGCGCAAAACTGGAATGTGGTAGGACTTCTACACTGGTTTCTTTTCTAGCACCTTTTTGTGATTCTTTGATAGTTAAACCAATTTGCTTTTGCTTGTCCATGTGGAATGGATTTGCTGGAAAACTTCCACTGATTAAAGAACTTTGCATCAACAGTCAAATATGAATGAAAGTGGAAGTTTTGCAGCCTCATTGCTGCAGCATGTTATGGTCTTTCACTGTTACTTCCAGGTATTTAGTTGATGAAGATGTCTTCTGTATTTTTGTCTGAATCTGGGACTTCTGTTGGGTCCTTCGACTGTTGAATGAGTTTGTTCTAGAAGATGTAACAGTCTATGGATCTTAGATGATGGTTGTGGATCTTGCAAGTTTTCACTTGCATGAGTCAGGCCAATGATAGAGACTTTTTTTCCTTGAGGATAAGGATTTTGCAATGGGAAAAATCTTGGGAAAAGTGAAATGTAAAAAGTAGAGGTTTCCATGAAGCTAGAAAATGCAGCAATGTGAGGTGCAGGCTTGTAGTGCAGGTATTTCATCGGGTCAGTTTTTAACAGTGTTACTGCCCCCACCCCCAAATGAGCTAGCCTCTCTCTGGAGAAAAAAAAAAACAGGTTTCATGACCCCTTTACACAAGCACGGACAGAAGGACTGTGTGCCACTTCGGTGACTGGCTGCGTGGTACTTCTGCGCTGCAAGGTCGCATACTCGGGGGGAGGAACACGTAACAGAGCCAACGAGAAGCCTCCAGGGCACGAAGAAAGCACAAGCGTGAGAGAATCGGACCGAGGAAAGGCAGCGTTTTTCCATACTCCAGCTTTTTGCGTGTGTGTGTGTGTGTGTGTCACTAAGCTTAATGAGGAGACTAGCTGAGGAGCACGGGCTGTTTCCTTTCCTGTTGTCCCCAGGAGTATGGCTTGTGGGACTGGAAGAGCGAAAATTAAATTACCTTCTCATGCTCCAGATGAGCTGGATACCAAGGGATGCCTGAATAAAGTTCTAATCAACAGCCAGTTTTCTGTGCGCAGTCAGGGCGGGGGAAAACTGGTGAATGTCAGATAATTATAAAGTGAATCTGTGGCACAGTAATTGCTGTCAGGAGGAAGTCAAAGAACAACCTGTTCCCTTGAGGTGTTAAAAAGATGGCATCATTGTGGTGTGCTTATTCCTGACCCTGTTTTCTGCAGGTACCTGTTGTAGAGAGGTAGCCAGGAATACAGCTTACATGTTTGCTGGCTCCAGAAATTTGGGAGACTTATGACACCCTTTATTTTGCAATGATTATTCAGCCTGCCATGCTCAAATATATATTTGTCTTTTGTGTCTTTGCAAAAGTATACGCCTGTTAGGCTGCGGAGCACGTGCATGTGCTCTTATTTGTGTAATAAACCTTTACACAATTAAAACGAGCATCCAAAGTGAGACTCAGGCATGACTGTCTGCTTATATACACACAGTTTTACTGTGACCTGTATTTACCTGAGCACAAACTAAGAAATTTAGGTGTCAGAGCTCTCTATTGGCATAATCAAGGACTTCATGCCTCTAAACAGACCAAATGTCTCTTAAAACCTTTAAGTTGAAGGGAGGAGGGAAAAAAAAAGGTTTTAAACTAAGCTGAAAATTAGGACTATAGCTACCTTTTGTTTTACTGCTACTATTTCATGATTTGGCCAGTGAGAAGGGTTGGTTTAGCATGAGAGAAAAAATGGAATTTTATTAAAAATTATTAGTGTTTTGAGTCAATTCTACCGAAATATAAGTGGCACCCCTGGGAAAATAACATGCAGGGAACAAGGACCGCACAATTCATAGTAAGAGCAACTTCAATGAAACCAAGAGAGCTTCCCTCCCCTGCACGGATGGTGACTCCTCCATACCCTGTGGCTTAGTAAAACCTAGCTGGATTTGTCTGGGACCTACAGAAGACTGTTCTGTATCTTCATTAGTAGCTCCTTACTAATTAATTCCAGGATTCATTTGTCAGGTCTCAGAACTGCTCTGAATGCAACTGCTTTTGAATGCATACAGTTGAAATTACAGTGGACCCCTCTAATTGTCCGGGATGGTTAGGACCATTACACTGGTGGGTTATTGGAAGTTTGCATTTCTACAGCATATTTGCTGGTTCTGTTGATATGAACTCTCCAGATATGCTGCTGAGGTGTTAGTCTGAAAGTGAGTGTGTTGGCATTAGACGAAGTAAGAGAAAATGTATGCATCAAATGTGATAAGTGCATAAAAACAAATATTAGAAGAACAAAGATCAATGTAGTTCATCCAATAAGTAAGCAAGCTGATGACTTCTCAGTGCCATTTCTTTTCAATTTTTCCAGAAAGTGCCAAAAAATATTGTCCTGCTAAAACACAGGTGAAATAAATGCATGTTCGTTCTTGTGTTCCCTGCAAAAGTGTGCTCTCCCCTTAACTAAGCCCAATGCTGGCAAATGCTCTTAACAAGAAAGCAGAAGAAGAGATTTAAAAACAAACAGTATGTGCCAAGATATTAATATTTTATGAAAAGGAGCATAAAGTGAATGAGGAGTCTGGTGCATGTTAGGAAAAGGGTTGCAGTATTAATCATTCAGAGGCTGACCCACACTAGGATGCCGATCAAAGTTAATGAAGTGAGCGTGCATTCAAAGGGCAATATAGAGCACATCTGCTTTCATGGCATCTCTTCTCTGCTTTTGACAGCACCTTCAGGTAACTTAGAAATGATGAATGAGGCACTTAGATTAAAAACCATGTGGACTATCATTAACTTGATTCAAATCAGAAAGTCTAGCATTGCTTATCATAGAAATGGACTTGCAGCAAATGCCACAGTCATCACCCGAGCATTTCAATTTACCAACAGAAGGTTTCTTTTAATAAGCATTTATTCAAACAGTGCATGTTGAATCTCTTCTTCTCCCCTGGCTGCCAGTCTGAAAGACATTGATCAATGTGTCTTTCCTCTTAGTTGCTTGGTGGCTGAGCTTAAGCTTTTCAAAGCAAGAAATAATAGAACCTGCTTGTTGACATGGAAGCAAAAGAAGGCAGTAAATGTATTTCTAGAGCTAGAAATCTGCGGCCATCATGATGAGTAGTGTTACACGCACAAAGTTGCATGCAAGTCATTCCAGGGACTGTACTCCTTCCCCTCACCCCCCAAGAGTTGTCTTTGGGTTTTTTTGTGCTTCTCTTGTTTAGTCCGAGAGAGGCAGAGGAAGCTGGAGACTCTGCCGTAATTCAGTGGCGCTGCAGCCGAGCCCAGTGACTGCAGTGGGATGGAGCTCCTACAGCGTAGGGTTGGCCAGAAGCACAGTAAGAAACAGCAGTAACCTTGTAAAGCTTCCAGCCCAAATGAAGGCAACAGACAACTATTACAAGAGAAAATTTTGTAGGTCGTTAGGTTGTTTGTGGGTTCTTGTTTTGCTGCTCTTTTCAGGCAGAAGTGAGTCAAATAAAAAAAAATCGAAGTTTTTTTTATTATTATTTAGTTTCTTAAAAAGCTCCTCAGAGACTCTTGAGTTTTCATTGCCTTGAAGTTCAGAAAGGCCCCCCAGCCTGTTGCTCCCAGCATGTCTCAATTTTGAGTTTATTTCCTTAGGATTTGTTCCTATACCTTTAAAGCCAAAGAGAACTTTATGCAGAGGCTTCTGTCTGTGAATGCCATTTAAATTATGGAGCATAGTCTGCGAGAGCCTTTATTGAACTTGAGCTGGAGATCTAAAATTGGAAATTAATGGCTCTTTATTGTTTGGATCATTGTATTCCTTCCTGAGGGCAAATGTTATATGGCTAGATTCAGCCTCGGTTTCCTCTTGCCTTTGGCAGTATAACCATAGGCCATTCTGTGGGGAGACGTCTTGAAAGGAGATTAATTTTACAAGGATTTCTGGCTGGGAGAAATGTAACTGGATAGCTGATGCCTGTTCGTGCTGCTCTGTAAACCATGGATGCTTTAAACAGCAGGAAATACTGCAGTGGCGGGCAAAGAGCCTTAGCCAGGATCTGCTGCTTCCAGAGGAATTGCTGAGGGGCCACTAAGTTGAACAAGTCTTCATGGCACGCAGTGGATGTTCAGTAGTTTATCTGTCTGGCAGGAATTAAGCAGGACCTTGAGATTTGATGCATAGCAGTATTTTCCTTGCTTAAATTTTAAGCCTGTAGTTACTGATAGTGCATACAGTTTAAAACAAAACAAAATCGAAAAAAAAACCAAACAGGAGAACATATGTGCTTCTAACTACAGCTTACGTTTATGGTCTAGCCCTGAGGAGAGTGTTTATGTTTTTAAAAGTTATCACAACTTTGTCCAGAAAACAAAGGAAAGCTCTGGTGCATTTTGGTAGCAGAATTTGGTCCCTGGGGAAGGTTTGGACTGCGGCTCAGCAACCTGTGTAAGGTTAACCCGGAGCCTGGACGGTGCGCCCTGTATCGCAGCTCCTCTGCCTGCTGAGAGGCTCCTTCCCTTCCAGATGGACAGCTCAGGGGCAGAAGGGCCCTAAAACAAAACTTGGGAAAACAGTGTGGTTGTAACTGCTTTCCTCCCCCAGGGCGGAGGAGCGTTGTGAAAGCCTGGCCCGAGCCTTGCTGTGGCTGCGCAGTGGGAGGGGGCGCCCCGACGGGGATCCTTGAGCTGATGCCCTGGCTCTGGGACCCGTCTGCACCACGAAGGGATGTTGCTGGAAGGGGGACGTGGACAGCAGAGTAGGCCTGGCTCATGCTAACAGAGAGGCCTCAGAGGACATGTGGGGACCCGCCATGAGTGGGGGGTGACAGCTCTTCGTCTTTAGCAAGCTGGGAGAGCGTCAAAGCTGAGGGATGAGCTGTAGGCCAGCTGGTCAGAAAAGGGGCCTAATGTGAAGTGTTAACAGAGGAGCATTGGAAAGTTCATGACTTTGGTTAAAGGGTAGTTAGGGCATAAAAATGTCAGAAGTTTGTATAGCCTCAGCTTTGCTTGTATTAAAGAAAAGATTAATTAAAGGACAACACTTCAGTGCTAAACATTCAAAGAAACTGCTGTGAATTTGGGTGTGTTTGAAGGAGCGGATTCAACCGCGGGAGAGCCAACATCACTTAAAAAGTCAGCTAAAAATCTGCCCCTCTAACTGTAATGTTTCTCAAGCAGGTGAGAAAATGTGTAACGTTACCAGATTTTGGTATTTGAGTCATGAAAAATTTCACATGGAAGAACAAGTTGGCATCAGGTCTAACAAATCACAGACTTTCTCTATATTGTGAAGTCTGTCTGTACGCACAGTAGAGTCAGATTCGTGCCTCTGTCGATTTTTAATGGCAGAAGAGATTTAAGGGAATTTGCTCTTGTTTTTGTTTTTAGCATTTCCAACATTATAATGTGAAAGCTCAGGAAGGATCTTGGTATTTAAACATGGTTGTGTGTGGGCACAGCACCCCTTGCTGCACACCATTAACTGAGGATTAAAGGAGATTCAAGGCTCTGGCAGTAACGAGAGATTTCACAGAAGCCTATGGTTTTCCTGTTCATCTTGTCAGTAAAAAAATAACCAAGGCTTTCAAGGGCTCACTAGTGGTATCTGTTACCATGGAGACTGGGGTTCAAATTATATTTAGGGCACAGAAAACTGGTGTTTGTGGGGCCATATTGAATCTTTCTCCTTTTAAAGCAAATATGATGTACGAGACACAGTTGCAGGCTCTAATGTGCAGCAGTGTCTATGCTGTAAGAAGCAGGAATGTTAAGGATCAAAGGTCACTGGTTCTTCCACCGATGGAGAAGCTAAGCCCTAGAAAATCGCTCTTGTTGAAGTGCTTGAGCAGATTATAATTACTGATGTCGAGGAAAGGCAGCGCTTAACAAAAGGGAGACTTGAAAGAAGAGCTTTTGCTCTGCAGATGAGATTAAGTAACGTGCATAATGAGGTAAAGGCAACAGGGAGCCTGAGGCATATCTTGGTGTGGCCTGCAGAGTCCATGTGCCAGGTTTTAATGTCGCAGAGCATTTTGTGAAAAGAAAACCCCTAGGTTAGAACCAGATTTTTAGCATCAGCTGCTCCTATGCAGAGTACATAGTAAGCACGCTCCCCATCTACCGTCCTCTTAGGCGGCACTCCCTACACCTGTTAGCGTAACACAGCACCCTATGTGTCGTGCAGCCCGTCGTGTGTGATGCACTCCTTACCGCTAGGACTTTTTTCTAACCACAGTAACCTTAACTAGAACTTGCTCTCTCGTGTTGCAGTAGGAAGTTTTCTTCCTGACTTTTAGCATCTTGCCAAAGCAATGAAGAGTGTCATGGATAACACGCAGCATTCTCCTCCAGAGTTTGTGAAGTGATGTGCTGTCCTGGCAGGCACACATAATAGTTTGTCCAGTCTCTTAGGTTGTAACAAATGTTCTCCTGTCCCATTACAGCATGTGGTTTTGGGCTGGTTGAGAGAAATGCATAGACATTGAGATCTAATCACCTGAACTGCCTCATTAAAAGCGACCAGTGCTAATGTTGCCATTTGTGTGCTGCTGGAATGGAGCAGTGTAGTCTAATGGAACTGTTTGTGGAAGTTCAGAAGAGTTTCTGAGGCTAATATCCAGTTGACTTTCAGTTAGCAATCGTGAATGCAGTTTTTGGAAATCTATGCAGGCAATGATCAAGGAAGAACATCTGTTTTTGAAAACGGCAATTTAAATTTCAAAGAAACTATTTACATCTTAATAGTCCTATTCTCAAAAAGTTCCTGGGGTCTGATGCTTCTGATTAGGAAAATGATCTCTAGACCTGCATTTTGTATTTGGTATTCATTACAATAGCAGTCCTAATGAAATTATCTTGTATTAATGTGGATGCGTGTAATACGCAATTATGGAGGAATTCCATTGTCACTTAGCGATGAATTGATGTAGCGTTCCTTTAAAGTTAGAGATTTCACCAAAAGGCATGGAGAACAGCATCAAAAGTACTTTTCAGTTTGATCCTTTGAGAATTATTTCAGTCACTTCCTTTAATCAGGAGAAGCCTTTTTTTGTTTTGAGCTTCTCTGCCAATATAACGTGCTGAAAGAGTGACTGATGTAGGGGTAGACTTTCAAGTAGCCTTCTTCTATTTAAAATTTAGGCTCCTAGGTGACTTGGGTATTTTTAAATACTCTCTCATTGGTGTCTATTAATCAATGTCACAAAGTTTAATAAGTCTTTTCATTATCCAAAGAGCTTTGGATTGTTTTTGATCTTTAGGAGGGTGTTGAGTTGCTCTGAGTTATGTATGTGGGTTTGTATATAAAATGCATCCTGATAGCTCAGCCTGCGGCTGACTTGAGGCACGGCTGACGACGCTGCTGGATAACGTTGCCTTCCTGTGCTTCCTGTGATAGGCCCTAACTGTCTGTGACCTGTAACTTTGAATGTCAAGAGACTGAAGTTTTCCACGTAAGGTACTTGCTAAAGACTGTTGGGTGTGTGGGGGTGAGGTGGTGGTGGTTCTTTTTTGAGGCACAAAGCCAGAAAAGCTTCACTATTGTCAGGAAGGAAGCTGGGACATAGCATGTTCACCTCTGCTAAAATGCCGGTGACTTTTCCTTTGAAGAGACCTAATGCCCTGAAGCTTTGAGGCAGGAAATTGAAATCTGGTAGAGATTAACCACTGGGTCAGGGATGTGCCTTTTGATTTCCTCCTGAAATTGAAATTAAGCCCGTCCCTTTTGGAATTTTTTTAATCATTGTGGGGTTTGGCGTGCCAACTGGCTATCAGCTTTTTTTTGTTAACCTGGATCTGTCCCTCCTCTGAAAACTGCTGGCACGAACAGGGAGGTTCAGCGGGCGAGCTCCGTTGTGGCTGCTTGCTGATCCTCCCTAGCAAGCTCCTGTAACTCCCACGAAGGACTCCCGCCTGCTCCTGTGAAAGATAGTCCTAGCTTCTGTTTTCTAACCCCAAACTCCTGCTCTTCCTCATCTAATTTAGTTCTTTGGCATTCTCCTGGGCGCTTAACACTTGGTACCCCCCCCTTTTTTTTTAGAAGAGATTTTTATTAGGCTCTCATCAGCGGTTTTATGTCACGACAAGTTTATAACTTAACGTGGTGTTTTCAAGTGTGCTTAAGGAATATTGAGGTTCGCATCCCTGGTGACAGCTTTAGGAGTTTTTCAGAACGTCAGGCTGGATTATTAGGAAACGCCAACATGTAAAGAGATATTGCATGTCTGAACGAGGTCAGTGAAGCCTCTTTGTAAAGAGTGGTTTAAAGGATTTGTATGTGGTTAGAGTTCAAACCTAGGCTGTCAGGTTGGTAGTTAGGCCATGGTGGATGCTTTTTTTATCCTCTCCCCTAAAGCTTTGTGGATGTATCGTTGCAGTTACTGTTTTCTATTTAAGAATTTCAGGCCTGAAGCATCTGATATGAACTATATTGGAAGATATGTGCAGTCCATCTGTCTGTACTAAGAGTTACTAGTCCATGCTGTCAATCTAATTGCTTTCAGAAGCTCTTGAAAAATATAGTTTTAGCAAAATTGTGATGTTCATGAGATGCTCAGATGCTACTTTGATGGGAGCCAAGTGTTTAAGCAATTAGGCAGATACTGGCACTGTTTTATAAAGGCATCAGAACAAAGTACAATGAATATTTAATCATCTGTTTTATTTAAAACTTTCACATTTGCTATTCACTATTATAATGCCTGAGAAACTTAAAGATAGCAATTGCTGTTTTCTCTATGCTGTGCGGTCTTAGGCGCACTCCCCTCTAACAGGACAGGACCCAGAAGGCAGAAGGTGTCCTATGAAACTCTCTTCAAACTCGTGAAGAACTCCTTCCAGCTTCAGTGGACTCTGTGCCCTGCCAGGGAGATTTCGGGAGTTGCCCCAGATCACTCGTGCAGCCCGCGAGGGAGGCGGAAGGACAACCCAGTCCTGTGGTGCCATTGACCCGGCCGGCCCCGGGACCCGCGGGGTCTCTGCCGCGCGGCGCTGAGCCCAGAGCCCTTTGCCTGGCGCTGCTGGCTGAGACTGTAGGTCAGCGCGGGAGCAGGTAACCCTCGTTCCCGCGAAGGATGAGGACGATGTGGCGGCAGTCGGGCACGGAGGGAGTGAGGCTAATCCAAGGCATTCAGTGTTGCTGGCAGCCTGGCGGCGCCGGCCCTGAGTTCGTGCGTACTGCTTCAGTGGAATTGCTCCTCCTGCATCCTACTGCAAGGGAGGTGCACGTGGCAAATCCCAGTAACGCCGAGTAAGAATATGTACACATATGAAGAGATGATATATCAAAATAATACTGAAGAGTATCATTCCTGTCTGTATTCAGCTTACATAATTTTGAGCCAAGAAATATTTTTTGCCCCTGAAGTGCTGAGGGTACTAGTAATAAGCTGTGATTGTCTTATTACTGCAGCAAATAGCACCATCTAGGGATCAGGATGGTTTTAAAGTCATCTATTTAAACTGCGCCTGGCAAGAATGCTTTGAACGTCAGCTGTGCAATGCACATGCACTGTCCTTATAGCAATCCTTTTTTAGGTTTGTATAATTACAATTCCATACATGCACTTGTATAAACTGTGTGAAAGATTAGATGTGTTCTGCAGTAGTACAAAGCTTGAAGGAAAACAGTATAATCGTAGTTGCAGACAGCAAGCATAGAGATCCCATTCTTTGGTGCTGTGGCCATCAGCTGGTGCTAATGCAGCTAACGAGTCTCACCAGTGCTGTCACAGGTGTTTCCACATGTTTGTGGAAAAAAAGTGTAGCAGTTTATTCTGTGATGTCTGTTTTGTGCTGCAGAAAAAGCTGGAATCAATGTGTGCTGCTTTAAAATCTCTCCTTTTCTGGAATGGGATAAGATTGGGAAAGATAGATGTATAGTACTAATCTTTATTACAGTGGACCCAGGTGACTTCAGCAGAGGTCAGAGCTTTTCAAGCAAAATCTGTATGCATGAGGGAGCAATTTCTGCCCTTGCATTTAATGGGCAGAGCTGGGATTATAATCGTCTTGATTAAAACCTCCTTCTGGGTTTTTCTAACTCAATCCAATACTCTGAAAGCTGCCTATTGCTTTAAAACAAACAAACAAAAAAATGGAGGCAAAACCAAATAAAATGGGCCAGAATCAAAACGGAAGTGACAAAAAACAAACTTGGATTTTATGAAATAATCTTTTAAGAGCACTAAGCATTGTATACCCAATTGCATTATTCTATTTTCTGTTAGCTTAAAGGTTTAGTGTGTGCCGTCAAGACCGTTAGGCCTCCAGGCGTGCTCTGTTCCGGCCTGTTGCTGAGAGGTGGTCGAGAGCGGCTGCGTGCCGGCAGCCCTGCAGCGGCCTCGTTGCAGCCCAGCCGCCCGCGGGCGGAAAGGCCTGTTAGCGAGGCAGTTCGTAGCCTCTCTCGCAGGAAGGTCTGCAGACCCTGAAACCCGTAGTTTGGGTATTTGGACCGCGAGAGGTTTGGTTGCTTTCTTCTCTCGCCATCAGCTGTGGGAAGGTGTACGGCCTGGTCTGAGGGCCCTGGTGGGTCCTCAGTGACCACAGCCAGTAAACGTGTCGAGTAGCTACGGCTTTCCTCCGGCTGTTGCCAGACTGATTGCACTTGTCTATTTTTGCCTGTGAAAATATCAGACTTAAGGCAGAAACCCAGTGCATGCAGGATTAAACTAGCCATTGAACTAATAAGACTTATTCTATATGACTTCGTATTTTGAGAATATTCAAAATATTGTTTCAGCTAAGTAGCTGTTCTGCAGATGCACCTGATCTCTGTCAAGCTACTTGCACTGGTCAGTATTAAAGTTACACGTAGTTCTTATTTACATAAACTGTTCACGTACCATGATGTTATGGATGCATTTGATGCAACTGATACTGCTGTCTGAGTACTTCTTTGTGAGAGTGAAATAACTTGTCATATTTTAATATAATGCTTTTGGTCATCTTTGAAGCTACTGCTCTTGAAATAACATTGGGTCAAGTTCTCATAAAATTCTAGCTAGCCTTCTGTTTAAATCAGTGGTACAAACCAGGACGAGTTTCAGATGCCAAAATTTTCATCTTTTTTTTAACGCTTTTGTTTCAGTAAGCTGTGATGTAAAAAGTTCTACCATTTTACATGAACAATCAATTTTGTGATTTTACATTACTATTTACATTACATTAGTTTACTACTTCATTATTACTATAGTATGTATTGTATTTTGTATTTATATATTTTTACATAACCTGTAGGAATCACTAGCATTGGAAAAGTGCTGGGTTTTCAGTGATACTACAAATCCCAAGAGTTTTTCTTGCATGGCTTGATGGGAGTTTTTTAGTGTTCAATTTTGTTATATCAGCAACATGTTAGGCTCTGTCTGTGCATTACGAAGCATATTCCCAAGTAAACAATAGACTAAGTATGGTGCCAGCCCAGCTGTGGGGTTGTTCCTCTTTGTGGTTGCCTGTATCTACCTCCTTGCACGGCAGAAACATGGAGCTGGACGCAGTCTTCCTCACTGCCCCTTGTTCAAACAACCTCTGGCATTGGGAGATTAGGGACAGAGAAGCTGGGGTGTTTGCTTAAATGCAGGGGCTACCTTTCTAAAGCCTCTGTTACTGGAATCTCCACAGCTCCTTCGAGCAATCTATTAAAGATACTATGCTTTAATTTTTGAAGAACTGCTATGAACTCACCTTAATCTAGGAAACTAAGTTGTTTCTAAATACTATGTTTCCTCCTTTTCCTAGGTCATATCCAGAACATGGCCATGGTCCTGCAGCAAGTTGCCCTGTGAGAGACCTTAGAGCTGCACAATTCCCAGGTTTTCAGACACAGACCTCCTGCCAAGGAAGCTCTTCTGCTTTATTTTCATGAAAGTTGGCAGCTTTACTGTTTTCACTGCTCATCTGAATGGTGGTTACTGCCTTCAGGTGAGTTAATGTTCACTAGTTTGCTAAAATCTTGAGAAATATATACACACTAAACTCTGCATTATATTTTTAACTGTTTGAGAGCAATGTTGCCTTCTGGAGTTACCAGCTTCTTTAGTTGTAATTAAACTATGGATCTTCTGAGAAGGGACACTTAATTGGTGGGAAGAAGTTATCTTTGGAAGTGTATAGATCTCCAGTTACAGATGGTAAACTGTACAGTTGAAGCATACTTCCTCTGGAATCACACTGTTCTGCAGTGAGAGAAGCTTTTCCCCCATTAAATCTTTCTTGTTCTTTGGAGCAGAGCAGGGAACATATTTTTCTTCATGTCCCTTTCAGGAATGGATTGTGCCCCCACATGTGCATCAGTGCTGCTCTGCAGGCAGGGCAGTCTGAGGATAAGGCGCTCCCCTCAGCTGTCTGTCAAGAGTGGTTTGATATCGTGAGATTGGGGCAGAGAAGCTGAGGTGTTTGCTTGAATGCAGGCACTGTGATAGGTCAGGGCTAGACTCAGACCCCAAGTGCCTGTTCTTATGTTTGCTGCATCCTTTGCATTCCTGCAGTGAGCTCATAGCAGGGCAAAGCATAGTTAGCTGTATTTATTTCTGTTTATATTTTGAATTTCTTAAAGTGTTACTTAGGATAACTGTCTGTGCAATTTCCTGTTGAATGTGGCCACGATGGTTTCAAAGGTACTCTGTGATGTTTGTTACCATGTATTGCCTCTTCACTTAAAAGCTGACTGAGCACAAGAGAATGGGCAACACTATTCAGTCAAATGTTGCAGCTGCCATGTTCTTGTTCTGCATTATTATGCTTTGGAAGGGATTTTTGTGCCTTTCCATGCCAGGGCATTGGCATTAGAACATTGTAAACTTGTCCCCGTCATGTCGCAAGGCTGATCTTCTGTTGCGTCTACTCCACAAATAGCCAAAGGTTGCTTACTATAATATTCTCTTTTCATTGCTTGCACAAGCTCTTTCCTCCACTTCTTGCGAGCTTCCTCACTAAAAGGAGAGTGCTAACTGTGAATGATTATAGACCTGCTGTTCCTCACTAGCCTGCTAAGAGTGACTACCACAAAGCAGAGAATAACTCCTCTTGATTGAAATCATGGAGCCCTGAGATGATCTCTGCAGAATATAACAGAGCAAGAGGACATGTACTTCTGAGACAGGTTGCTTCTGCAGTGACCCCTACTTAGGGATGGAACATAAAAGCTGTTATTTTGCCCTAATTGCCACAGTTTTGTTAGTCTGACACAACCCTTCTCAGGAACTGTAACTCCAGTTTGGCTGTGAACCAGCAGAACTAAATGATTGGTCTCAAAAATTGGTGTAGACTTGCTCTGATAAGAGTCAGAATTTTCAACTCTTTTTGAGGCTCAGGATGGAGCTTGATCATTAAATGACTCCTCCAGTCTTTGAGAAATGAGACAGCTGGCTTTGAGATTCCCTTCCATCATTAGCTCTTTTCTGTAGAAGCACATTAACAGCTGTATTTTCAAAGCATTATGCAGAGATGCAGCCACATGATTTGTGCTAATAACAGGAGAAAATGCACAACTGAATCTCCACCTACTCCTCTAAGAACTTGTCTTTTGCTATCTCAGGATTATCTTTTGAAAAGTAACATTTATTTTTGCGTTCAAATTATTTTCTTTAAACTATGTCTGCCTTGTCAACAAAAAGGGTAAGCTGCCTCTTTTCGTATGCCTCCACTTGGATGAGTAATGCCTGTATAATAACACTTGAAGCAATGCAAGCCTTAAAACTTGCATCCATGCATTAACTAGATGTTCTTGTCTGAATATGGTTGCTAACAGGCAGCGGAAAATAGATAATCAAGAAATGAAAATGAAGGATTACTATATGTTTTGTTTAAGTAGGCAAAATAAAGATTACTACAAACATTTTCAAAACCTTATACAAAGAGAAGATGAGTAGCTGTGAAACATCCTTTATGAAGAAGTGTGTATTGGTTTGAAATTTATAAATCATTCACAACCTTCCTTGGCAAGAAGCTATTAGACACATGTTTTCTACAGGGTGGCTTTAACCAAAGGAAAGTAGAGAGGAGGAAATAAAGGGAGGGAAGATCATGCGAGAGAGGGTTAGCTTGCTCAGCAGGACTTTGCAGAAAGGGTAAGAGTGGCTCTGTGAGGCTGGCCCAAGGTCTGTCTCACCTAGTCCGTTATCCCTGGCTGCAGTCAGTGGTCAAAGACTGTGTAACACAAAAAGGAGTCTAAGGCGGTAACACTTTCACAGAATGTTCTTCCAGTGGCCAGCAGGCTCAGGGACTTCCGGAACCAGAGGTGGTGAGTCTGTGTTTTGCAGCCTGCATTAGGTTGCTTTTCCACTAATATATTGAGTTTTGAACTCGTGTAAGCTTTGGCGTTTGCAGTGTCCTACAGCAGGGAACTCCTCGCTTGGCAGCGTTCTGTGAAGAGTCACCTGGTTTTGTTTGCGTTTGAGTCTGCCTCTTGCCTATTGTTTGGGCTGCCTCTGGCTAACTTAATCTGATTACTTAAAGGTATTAAGAGGTGATAATGGATCAGAGTCCATGATGGTGTATGTACAGTTAGGATTGTGTTTTTCCATGTGCTTGACTTCACATTACATTTAATTTCCTCATCTTTTCCATATTTATTCACTCTTGGGAGGTACTTTTGCAGCATCTAGTCTTTATCTGTAATATCCCAAATAGCTTTGTATCATCAACTGACTTCCTCATTTACTCACTCCTTTCCCAAGTCATGTATTAATGTGCTGAACAGTAGGCATTCACTGTTGGCAGCACACTAGCCTGAAGAAAGCCAGGCAAGAAATGGACACCAAATTGCCAGTGCTATTGCGAAGAGCTGGGTGGGTGCAAAGCAGGAGAGCAGCAACGTAGAGCTGTGACATGGGACCTTGTAGGAGTCAACGACTCTCTGACAGTTGGGTGAAGATGGACAAGGAATGGTTTGACAGAGTGACCACATGGCCCTGCACCTCCCTTACAAACACCTGAAAATACCAAGCAAGTTTCTTGTCTCAGATACCTTTAAGCAGCAGTTCCCAAACTAGATGCTGAAATCTCAGTGAGGTCATGGTGATGATGCCAAAAGACCTTTTTGCCTCATTGTAGCATGTTACACTAGAAAGTCTGTTTTCAAGGTAAGAATTGTAATTTAGGTTACAGGCAAGTTGGGGTAGTACCTCTCCAGAGATGAGGGAGCTACCCGTGCTGGAGATGGAGGTGGGTACCTGCTGAGTTGGCCATATCCATTGCTCCCTTGCTCAGCATTGTGGCTGACTTTCTCCCCTATATCTATCCAAAACAGCCCTGTAGGATGTGTGCATCGAATTAGGGGACTGAGAGGTGAGCAGGTGTGAAAGCTCGGGACTGGTGAATCGCGCTGAACAACCTGTATTCGTTTGTCATGCGTGGGCATTACAGTAAAGACAAGGACAATGATGTTTATTACTGGATGTACTAGAAACTTCAGAAGCACAGTCCAGCATTGTTTCCAGTATGCTTCCCGATTAAATACAATCCAAACTGGAATGCAGCCTATGTGAATGTTTCATTTTGTTAATAAGAAAAAAATCTTGGAATACCAATGATGCTTACGGATGAACCATTACCACGCACAACTAGATTTCAGAAGCAGATTATTTGTACCTCAGATAATTTATGGTTTGTGTATTTACTGCAGTCGTGTTCACATGCAGCAGCTCTTTTCCCTAAATTCCTTTTCACACAGTTTGAATGGGTAAGTCAAAATATATTCTCTGCTAACATTCAAATGCAGGATGCTGTTGTGCTCTCTGGTCAGAGCAGGAAAAAGTCATGTACTGTTCTAGGGAAACTTTCCCAGGGGTATCGTGAACCCCTGGAGAACGTGGTATCGTCCAATGCTGTAAGCTGTAAGCCTTTCACATGCAGTATCTCATGGGCTTCTGCAGTAGGTCTGTGAATTGCATTAGATTGGATGCCTTGTGGAGTTGAACCTGAATACAATATTAAAAATTGATCTGAGGACAAATACTTGGTTTCTGCTTTTCTTAGGATTGAAACTCCGTGTGTCTGTACATAAGTAAAGAAAGGTTGTTTTCTTTATACCTGTATTTATCATCATTGTTCAAAGATGACACTATTCTTTACTGATAAACTGCTAGCCTGCATTTTTGACAAATGTCCTTTAAATTAAGAAGTTGCCTCAAATATGTAGCTATAAATATATCCTTTCTCTGGTTTACTGACAGCATATGTCACAGAAATATGGATCCCTGCTCCTAAATTTAGCAATAGTGGCTTGTTACTAATTTCAGAGATCTGCAGTGGACTGTTGCAAAAACACACTGCAAAATCAGTATGCTTACATAAATTTGCAATCCAAATAAACAGAAATATAGCTTCTGCATTTGTATATTCACATTTGCATGCATCTGTGTTGTAGCTTTATGTACATTATTTATCATAATTATGCATTTACAATAATGAATGTTGGTTGTGCCACAGGTTAAAGCTTTTCAATAATGCTAAATTCAGCCTTGTTGCTCTGCAGCTGCAGTCAGTGAGAGGTCATGGCTGAAGGCAGAATTTGGTCTGCATCAGCTTTTGCTGGAGCCTTTCTGTGGTTGTGTCTTACTGCATCGTGTCCATGCACCACTTGAACTGTATGGGACAAAACAGTGGAGCTGCTCATTAGCAAGGATTTTTCAAGGCATTGAAATACAGTTCAGAGACTGTTATTTGAGTCTCCACTGGCAATCACAGTATGTTTGTCCACATCATTTGAATTCATCTGCAATAGTGATTTAAGTTAGCAGAAGGAACGAAAGGAATCGGCTCCACAGTAGGATGAGAAATCGAGCACAGGCTCCATTGCTGAAGATGCTTGTAAACAGCATGAGCGTGACTGCTTGAAGGAATGATGGACAATTAGTGGCCAGCAAAAGGGAGCTGGGTTATTAAGAGTAGCTTTGTTGTTAAGCTACAAAGATCACAGCTTACTCATGCTGTGTTCATTAATTTTCCAGTTTGCCCTTGTAGGGAAATGTTCCTTTTTAAGGTAAAACAAGGTCAGAAAGTGTCAGAGTGATTCAAGTTTCTGGTAGGGGAAAGTGTCTTTTTCGGTGAGTTTAAGAGAGTGGCTCACAGAGGTAGCTGGCCTAATACGTGATCGGATAGCCTGATCGCCTCGCTGCTGGCTTACGCTCGTCGACGTCTTGTGTACAGCACCTGGCAAAGCGGCTCTGGGAAAGTGTCTGGTGTAGTCATTGCTCCTGGTGCTCGGCAGTAGCCGGAAAAGGAATTGGCGCGATCACGTGAACACAAGCGTCTGGGCCCTGCACGCAATTTGTGCGCGTTTGAAGGTTGTGATACTCAACTGTGATACTAAGTGGAGGTACTCAGAAAAGGGGGGGCTCATTTGAAATGTCCTTTTTGTCATTTTTTTATCTGTATCTTGTTTGACTGCTATCCTGACTGCAAATTTGTCTTTCCTACCTTCTGGCTCAGGAAAATGCCAAGCTTTCTGGTGTCTCACTGAAAAGTTTCTAATTTCTCTGCCTTTCCTCTTCAACTGGGAATGTCTTTGAGAAGTTTGTGGCAGGATAGATGGAGGAAAGTGGCTACTGCTGAGGAAGCAATAGTAGCCCAGTGAAGGAAATGACCCTGGGTAGCTGCTGTGCCCAGGATTACCATGCAGGCTCCCAAAAGATGCAGGGTGGCATAATTCATACTGACCTCTGAAAGCCAAAATATGTGCCTGGCTGAAGGCTTTAAAAGCTCTTAATGAGCTGTGGTGATTATCAGGTGATAATCTTGAGGCAGGGACCTCAATGCAGGTATTTTACACCTTCTTATGTGTTAGTCTAAGCCCGTGCAGAGTTTCTGAAATAGATGTAGGCTAGGGGTAGGCATGGGCCAGAGCAGTGATGTTGGATAGCTTGCTGAACATCACAAATGTTTTTAATTTTGAATGCAAATTAACTAATTAATGCTCAGCAACGGAGTGTAAATTTAACTCCTCTGCTTCCTTGGAGAGCTGGGGTTGTTATCAGGTGAGAAAGGGGATTAGTTCACACTGAAGTTGCTCGTGCATCCTCTGCATTGCTGTCTAGTGTAGCAGTGCAGAGACACTGATAGCCCACGTGATGGACAAACCTGTAGCTGCTGCTTCTACTGCCCCAGAGTTACTGAGTGCGTTACTGGAAACATTACTGAAACGCCTTCTTTCTTCTTTTTTTTTGAGAAACTCAGGAAAACAACTCAGATTAATCTTGTGTGCCATATTTCAGACAACAAAGACAATACTTTGCAAGATGCCATGGCAGGATTCATACTGTATTATTTATTCATTAGTTACCGTATAGAAATGATGAGGAGCTGTGCTCTGGACCTAGTCCTTCAGGGGATCTGGGTTTACATTCTTGTGCCAGTCAGGGCAATACTGCCATAAAGTGGATGTGCTGACTTTCATTTTGGTGTACAAACAGACAGCGGCATCCCAGCTTCCTGCAGTCCTCTACTGGGAAGGATCAGTGGGAACGGAAAACTTTACAAGTTGAACCAATTGCATTTGAAAGCAGTGGTATGTGACCCACCTCTTGGGGAATCCACAGCAAAAGGAGATGAAGTACAACAGCATTCTAGCTTATGCTCCTCTCCCCCCGCCCTTCCTTTGGCAGCAATTTAGGATTTACATGGCTATATGGTTCTATAGCCAGGCCTCTGTTAGGGACACTAGTGTAGAAGAACCATTAAGGGTGCTCAGACAAGTAGTAGTTCATAGGTACAATTTGCACAAGGATTGCCCTGGGGTTTCACCCGCTCCCTGACATGAATTCAGCATATCCTACGATGAGTATGGCCAAAGCTGTGCTGTAGGGATAGGATTGCTCCTGAGCAGGAGCAGCTCTTGCAGCTCTGCCAGTTTTTCTCCTTTGTGCACTCAGCACAGTCATGAGCTCTGCTGTTTCCATTAACATCAGCACAAGGTGTAGTAGTGTGCACAAAGAACCAGGAAACACCAGTTGCCTTTGAGCAGTTCCATGGTACCAAGTGTAAGGGTAGATATAGAAACTTGGAGACATGTTCTACCAAAGCAGCCTCAAACTCCCTAGATTCTACTCCAAAAGGTTCAATGTGCAGCACAGTGTAAGGATACTGTCATCTCCTTATTAATTCTAGGGAATTTGTGTACTGTTTCAAAGATATAAAAAGGTATTATCTACTTGTTGAGATATCTGTGCATAAAGTGAGCTCATTTAAGTAATGAGCTTTTGGGGTATATTTACTATCCGAAGAGCTCCTTCCCTCAGTTGGGAACAGCTCCCTCCACTTATGATAGCTGCTGAGGTTGAGAACTTCCATGACACTGGTTGACATCATTGTGGGCAGCAGTATGGCAGAAACGCGTTGTGCCTCACCTTTCCTCTGTTGTCCAGGAGGTGATTTAAGGTTAGAACAATTAAAAAGCAAACGTTATCGTCTGGAGAATTTAGCTGGAATGCAGACTGAGTAAGGGTATTCAAAATTCAATCGAATCTTTCCATCACAACTTTTCCTGGTAGATTTAATAATATTTCATTATTAAAAATAAGCAAAACATGACCTTTCTGGAATTAAGGAATGCTTTCCTCACTTCTGGTATCAGCTGTGCAAAGAAACAGACAGGCTCAGAGAGGATTAAATCACACTGGAAGTAACTTCTCTACTCTGTCATTTGGCTAACCCTCAGCTATTGAAGTTTGAATTCAGGTTACTTGGTGCTTATGATCTTCTATTAAACTATTTTAAAACATTTTTTATCTCCTCCTTTCCTCTCTTTTTCTATCCCTCTTTGTACCAGTGCAGTGCAAGGCTGTGACCACATTACCATTAAACACAGTGAGAAACTGTATTGTAAAAAAGCAGTTCAATGTGAAATATTGTGCAGTCAAACACTTTTCATCAGTTCCTACTTTGAAGAAATGTCCACTTCTAAATAACTGGAGCACAAATAGCAGTAATTTTGAAATGTCTTCATTTTTAACTGTGCCTGGATTTCAGTAATTGAGAGAAGCATGAAGTGTCTGAGTTCTGTTATGTTTGGGAGGAATTTGTTCTGAATTACAGAGCCTGGTTTTAATTTGATGCACAAATTCTATAAATTCTTGATACCCTTGAGGGCTGATGCCCTCAGAGCAGAGAAGGGCATACTTTATCCTTAGTACGGGAAAGAAGTTGAATCCCTCAAATTACAAACTACTTTTTTGTCTTTCAGAGTTTCAAGAAGCATTTCTGTAGTGAATATTTTCACTTGGAGATGTCTGGGGGAAGCTGCATGTCAGCATATCCCTCCCTGCTCCTGTAGAGGTTTCTTGGTAAAACCAAGAATAGGAAACTTACCTTTTTTTTAACTTTCAGGGCAGAATCTGCAAGAGGTCCCTTCTGTTCCCCTTTGATACTAATCAATAACTTGATGCAAAGCCCTGATGTTACTACAAAATGCGTCGAAGTCTGGTCCAGGGCAGTTGTGTCAACTTGTGCCAATATTGCGTATTGTTATGCTTTCCAGTAATTAATTGCTGCTGGAAAGGATGCCCTTGCCAGTGGGTAGGGAGCTCGTTTTGGTGGAAGAGGGAGAGAAGGTGTCTTTCCGATCCTTCCTCGTTGGGTGGGAGGGGAGGTTCTGTGCTCCTTATTGGGTGGCTTGGGCCATTTACCACATGTAGGAGTCAACTACCTCTCCCCTGATGAAAAACTCTCACAATTTTCTTCAAGGACATTTATGAAATGTTAGATTTATAGAAGTTATTTCTGTTCTTCCTGGTACTCGCTCTTGCTTCTTTCTCAGTAGCTGTTAAACCCTTGAGGTTGGCCAGGAGCCACGTTTGTGCAGTCACCCTTGGCAATGCAGCTAGGCAGTATGCAAAGGCCCAGCAGGACTGAAAGAAATAATCTCTGGTGGCCTGTCTTCTCTTTTGGTGGCCTGTCTTCTCTTTTGGTGGCGCAAATTGAGGGAGGCACCGAACAAGCCACAGCAAGGTCCCATTCTGCATTCAGACAGGCGTAAACCTGTGTGTAAATGGGAAACGGGCGTCTACTTGAGGGGGCTTGTGCTGGCCCACACCTTCCTGCCAACTGTCGTTAGTGCTTCCTGGGTGAATATAGCGCCGCCTCCTTTCAGAGGGCTCCTTGGGAATCTCCCTGTTTCTCTTGGTGACCATTGTTTTCACACCATGTATTCAGAACCGGAGAACACAAGTCGTGGCCTTTGCACACTATATAATGCTAATGGAGTGGTACTGTCTTTTCCTGATTTGCCTTATTATACATTTCCAGTTACTTGGGAACTCATCTTCTCTGTTCAGTTCCTTTGCATTTTTTTTTGAACTAGGGAACACTGTCCATGCAGGATTTTGAAAATCTTCAGGCCTATCTGGAACAACATCCAGCATAAAATCTCTTAGGGATTTTCCTCTCCTCTTAGCCTGGGAAAGCTGAAAATAATAATAAACTTAAATTTATGAAAACCTAATTTCATATTCCATTAATTTTTAAGACCTGTGACTTTAAAAAATCAATCTTTGTAATGTTTCTGTGGTTTTCTGATGTGAAACGGGAAAATTTATACTTGTCAGTGTTCTGTTACAAAGCCAAAATTAGTATTTAAGGAGAAATAATAACCAGCTGACCAGAAACCTGAATTTTAACTTGAATGATGTACTTTATATTCAGTTTACATGTATGCCTTATGCTGTTTTGAATTGTTTACAGTATACTAACAGATTGCCTACGATCCTATTCCATCAGTACTTCACCACTGAGCATGGCCTCTGCATTTTGTAATGTGTCACATCTTCATCTTTGATATAATGCACATTGCTTGCATCATTTTAAATTTTGCCACTGACCTGCTTGAAAACAAGGGTTTAACTATGATATCCTGTGAGATCAGGAAAATGTTATTTCCCAGAAAAGCTACTGAACTAATCCCAGAAGGATATTTGAGTGTGAAACTATTGATGAAATTAGACCTTTCTTTCTTTCCTGGAGGTGGAATTCCTCAAATTTTTCCCCTCCCTCTCCTTCCCCGTTGACTCAGTTCACTTTGCTATGAGCTTGGTGCAGGGAGAGATGGTTCAAGAAGATGGTTTTGGTCCCTTAGTACATCCTTCTTCCTCTCTCGCTTGAGCAAAGCTGTTGCAAGGAGGGTTGACTAGAAGGTTGGAGGTTTGATGACATCTCTAACATCTCCCATGAAGTTCTGCATGCTGTGAGTGGAGGACTGAGGAAGAAGTGCCAAGCCATCATCTAGAAAGGGGGCAACAGCTATCAGATGTATTTGCTGACCTATCTTGTATGGCAATGCCTCACCTGTCAATTTACTTCCATGTGTTTGAACGAGTACAATGTCTTGCAAAATATAACCACACACAGTCGTCCTCTACCTTTTCCAGGTGAAGGATGACTACCGACTTGCACCCACACACCCTTATATGCTTGTGTGTGAACTGTTCTCCTTCAAAGTATTCAGGTAGCTGGACTGGTTTTTTTGACTTACTTTAGGAGAGAGAAACATATGTCAAAGAGCAGAATTAATTTGTTCCCTGCCATCACCCATTTTTTTCCTGATTTGCTCAGAGTAGCAGACTATGTGTGTTCCCTACTTCATGAGAAGAATTAACCAGTATTGCAGATGAGGGCCAATATGTTGAAATACATCACTATAATCAGTAACAAGCAAAACAAGCCGCAAATTGAAATAGTGGAAGAATGTTGTGCTACTGTTTGCAGTGAAGAAATCAGGACTTTTGCTGTCTGTCCTATCTTCTTAACATCAGGTTTTTCAGCCATCTTGAAAAACACGTGTAATTTCAGAGGGAATTATGGAGACTCAAGTGCTGGGGAAGAGTGTTACACTGCAGCAGTGTTTTAAGAAATTCTTACTCCCGGTTGGACTCAGAAGGTGGGGGAGGACAACCCCAAATTTCATTGTGTTGCATTTTCTAAGATCACTAAGCAACGTGCTTTTGCCTGGGAGCCTCCAGCCTGCCAGGAGCCAGACGCTGGCGAGCGCGGAGAGGCTGCTGTAAGAATAGGTGCGCTTTCAGCAGGCAATCCTGAGCCCATCATGCCGCGTAACTAGATGTCCAATAATATCTTAAAGAAAGTGGTATTAAGTAAGCTCCTAGAGATCAGTCGTGCTGCTCAGAAAGATTACAGCACTAACGAACTACGCACCAGAAAGGAAAATCTGCTTCAGTATTGTGTGTGGCTTTAGAGTTGACTGCCTCTGTTATTTGGGGACCTCGCGTGCAATGTCGTGGTTATCTCTGTGCTGACTGTTCTGGGTGGTGCTTTTAGATGTGGGTTTTTTTTTTCCACTTTGAAGAGCATAACTGAAGAGAGCCTCTTGATGGGAAGAGCACTGTGCAGTTCTGCTCTTCACCAGTTTTAGTCCCTAATTGTGCACAAATGTTGAGGATATCAAGCTCTTATGTGTCGCTTTTCATCAGTTCTTAAAACACTTAACCAAGAAGATAAGTATCCTATCGTTATACAGAGACATGAAATTGAGGCCCAAGCAATATTTAGGTGTTATTCCAGCTGTGCTTGCAGGGGCAGGTGTGGAGCTCTGGCCTGTCCTGGCCGTTGCTCTGTGCGTGGGGCGACTTAGGACAAGTGGGGTGCTGTGGCCACAAGTGCCTAGAAATGGTGAGAATCCCTTTGGGCGGATGACAGGCGTTTTGAAAGAAGGCAGGTACTAGCCCTTTGAGCCCTGGAGCCTCTCTCCATTCAAAGCAGAGATCTAAGATCTGTTTGCTGTCGGCGTGTGGGATTTGCCCGGCAGCCATCGTGACTAAGGAGCGCAGGTGACTGTAGGGTGAAGCACACCTGTGAGGGCACCAGCCCCAGGGAAATGACTGTAACGAAGGCGTGAGCACATGCATTGAAGTTCTTTCTTTCCTGGCCCTCCCCAATTCATCTAAAACTCAGTTTTCTTAGGCTTCCTTTCTATGTGTTTTTTTTTCTTGCTAGGCTTTGCTTAAGTCCGTCAGAGAATATTCTGAATGTATTTTGTACAGTGCCATCTTTCCAAAGCAACCATGCCACTTGATCTTCCCCAGAAAGGCCGCTCTCGTGAATGACATGCCAACTCTCCCTGATTTGGATTTTGACAGAAAGACTTGACACAGTATTTCTACTGAGACTCTGAAGTGACCGGTTTCCCTGCTTTCAGCAACTGGAGCAGATGGCTGTTTTCAGTAATAAAAGCAATGTGGGAATAAGTTGGTGGTTTTTCATCCAGAAAAGCAAACTGATTCCAAATTGCACTCTACTCAACAGTGATGGCTAAGATAGCAAGCTTAGACAGGACTCAGTACAGTTTCTTTTATGCTAACCCATCAGGCCGTAGCCTCAGGACTCTGCTAATAAATTGTCCAGAGTATTAAGGATGAGATTCTATAAGCACTTCCAAAAGGCAAGTTTGGAACTTCAGACCAGCAGGGCAAGGAAAATAAGAAACAATTTTTGTGCTGTCTTAATAAGGAACTTGTTTTATGGGCTCTGCTGCTTTTAGACCTCCTTGAGTGTTTTTTTTTTTTTTTTTTCTTGTTGCCTGTTGGGCACTGTGGTTTCTAGTGTCTGTGAACATAACCCTGATACAGTCAGGGTTTACAGTAGGGTCTCTGAAAACAGCCTTGGGTCAGTCTGCCCTCAAGACTGCCAAAGGCACACTGGCATTTTATAAAGGAGCTAGGCTGGATGGGGGCATCTCGGCTTAAATACTGAAGAAACCGTAGTACTGACTCTCTCGGGTTCCAAAATGAGGAGATAGATGCCAATATTGTGAGATGAAGTCTGTTGTTTTCTTCTTAATCTTTTTATTTGCTTGCTTGTTTAAAGCTCTGCTGCAGAGGGTTTATTTCTTAGGGAAAAGAACTTGCCCTACTCCAGTAGCTTCAAGAGTCGCACTCAAGTCTTCCAGATTTCTGACTCTTTATCTTTGACGTGGTTAACTTTTCTGACTGTCTCATATGTGTAGTGTTAGCTGTCAGAGTGACCTTTCTGATATATAAACTTTGCCCAACATCCCCTGGATTCAGGGGGAGTCCTTGCTGGATATTAAATTGTTTAGAGGTCATCCAAAATGTCTTATTCAATCATCTTTAATAAAATATTTTTCTGTCCTAGTCTTACGTTTCTTCAGCCGAATATCTTCATCTTTAAAATTTCAGTTCTGTGAATCTCTCTGATATACATTTGACATATGTTATTCCTGCTATTGTTAATGCTGTAAGTGCTGTGCAGTTCTCTTTTCCAGGTTTTCAATGGCCAAAAGAGGTGTCTGGAAATATCAGAAAGATATTTTTAAGAAGAAAAACCTTGTCTACTCTTTTTTTTTTTAGTTGGAACTCAATCTTTATTGAAACTTCAAAACTTAATTTGCCCTGTTCAATCAAAAAAAAAAAAAATAGGAGGAGGGATTTATGAATGTTTCTGTTAAAAACTGTAAATTTACTCTTTGGAACTTTTTCCTAAGTAAGAACATTAAAAAGTGCTCTGTCAGAGTCCTGAGTGCATCAGCAGGGGCTTTTGCCTGTTCCTCGTTCAGGCTATGTTGTAGGTGTGCCTGTGTCCATGCACACGCTGGCCCTGATGCGCTCCGCTCTATGCAGCGATGTGCTTTAAAGTCTAGCTGAGGCCCAGTTTAGCATTTCAGTCTCCTGACACAGCCTTCTGCTCAGTGTTTTTTTCTCCCCAGACATGCTGATAGTTATGTTCTCACTTTGTAGCCTCGGACTGGCTTTTTGTCGGACCTTTGCTTTTATCGTACCACCTCTGCCCTGAAGCGCTCTGTCCTTTGAGATGTTGGCAGCCCCTGGATTTTGCTGGTAGTTTGCTGAGCTGTAATTAAGCATCAGTCGTTTCAAAAGTCCGGCATTAATGTTGTCTGTAATAATTGCAATATTCTCCCCTTAAATGATGGCAGCTGAACTAATGTTGTAAGCCTTCGTAGCAGTACTAGAGGTGTGACTGCCCGCTTGCTTAAGGCAAGGTCTGGAAAAAGGCCCTCTAAAACCAGCAGAAATACTGTTGCTGCTAAAGCCAACCGTTTAGCTTCCACTTGGTGATCTTTGCCTCCTGCCTTGAAAGGGAGAGGTGTCTGCTTTTCACGCCACGCTTACCGTGTCGTGGGGAGTCGTGCTGTCAGCTTGACCTGTTCTTGACTGCTCATGTCTGACTGCGGTGGGCGAGGAAGCGCGGTTCCCGGAGAGTCTGCCCATCTGCTGTGTACACAAAAGTCAGGCTGGGGGTCAAAGTGCAAACATCAACTTTGCTAGTAATTATAAAGAAGACACTAGTTAACAATTACTATATCACACTGCATGACAACAGTAATTTTTTATTGCAAAAGGGGACAGTGTTGCTTTTGGAGATAATACTGGTAGGTTATCTTGTAGAACTGTAGGTTTTTTATATTAGGTTTATTTTGTTCTGACCAGAGAAGAATTTTTTTAAATCACTTTTCAGTGAGTTAACTCTCTTTTTGATGAATTGTGCTTACTCATCCCCAGGGATGAGTAAGGATGGGGTAGGCACGTTGTTCAGGAGCGGTGTCCTGAAGAGCTGAACTTCGGCTGGACTGCGAGAGGAAGGATGCGATGTCCTTTCAACTACAATTTCTCTTATTTCCTGGCACATGCAACTGTCTAAATGAATGGCTTTAATATTCTGCCTAGTAAACAACAAGGAAAAGATGTGAAAGGTGTGGAAAAAAAAACTGTGTAGCTTTGCAGTGAGGAGCTTAGCATATACTCACCCTCCCTTCCGCTTGCGCCTATATGCACGCGTTCATCCATGGGCACTTGTAAGGTGTTATTTTATTTCTTCTTCTGTCTGTGCATTGTGGAGTGCTTATGTATGGAGGAAGGCAGCTGCATGGCAGGAAGCTGTGACATCCACACCTGTGTAACTGTGCGGCTGTTTTGAGTTGCACTCTCGCCCGCACAATTTTGGGGTTAAGAAAAGGAGCATCCGGTTGGCCTACAGAAAGGCTGCAAAATGACTGGAGACGATAGATGACAGCGGAAGAGGCGCGCGGGCAGGGGTTGCTGCCTGTGCTTTCACTGCAGTTCGGGGCAGCGAAGAACGAACTGCTCGGGAGCCTGCCTGGGAAGTGAGCGTGAACTGTAGAGTTCCAGCTGTAGCTCAAATAACGTGTTTTTGCATGGGGAAAAGTCTCTCGCCTCATTCTTGCAAACATTTGCCTGTGCGTTTCCCTTAACGCAAGCTCGTCTGTTGGTATGGATCGGACGTGTTTAAGATGGGAGCGTGCGTGTAAATGTTTGCAGGACAGGATTTGGTGCAGGTGAGGGACATCTGTAAACCTGTTAGTGATGCAGTGTAATCAACCCTATTTTAATTGTGCTGTTCCATTTGTAATTTTAATATGTAACTAGTTTCTTGGTGAATAAAAAGGTAAGGAAATATAAAAAAGCATTTTAAACAATTTTCATAATTTAACAAATTATCAACTATTTATAAAGTGCAAGTGCAGCCAGAATTACCTTTTTCCCTGGTTGTATGAACTTTTAATTAACTTAATGAAATTCATATCCTAAACAATTTGTCTCGGGCAGGAAGACAATCCATCAATTTTATCTTTAAAAAAGCAATTAAATGAATGCCGGTGTAATTTTGAGACCATTTTTTATTTATAGAATCTATTTTAACTTTTCTAATGAGCCCATTTCCCCGTGGTCTGCCCCGGCTCAGGCACGTGTGTGTGCCCCTGGCGGCCACCTCCGGGGACGGGGCTCCCCTGGAGTCCTGGTCTCTCGCCTACCTCACAGCAACCATGGTGGGATGGTTTGGACTGCTTAATTGTACCCCCTCCAAATGCACGTCTCTGCAATTTATTTATTCTCCTCGGATCTGGAAGTTGGTAACAAGGGAGGAAACTTTCCACCTGCTTGTACGGAAGCAGCGCCCTACGCGGCGCGATGCTGCTGAGCGGAGGGGTCTGTGGCTGGCGCACCTCGTAGCCATCCTCGAGGTTGACTTGGGCGCTCCCGCAAAAGGATTCCGAAAATCCCCGTGTTTGCTGGTGGCTCTCTTTTCCTCTATCTCCAGATCTCAATATTGCGTTACTCTCTATCCTTCTCATGTTGGTTTTACTTCTTTATTACAAATGGAATTGAACTTAGGGTAGTTGTCAGAAAATACCAGTCTGAAGGATTGCCACTTTTGGTTTCAGCTTCCATCCAGAAGTCTGTGGGAGAGTCTTGGAGGCTGCATTTTAAGCATTTAACAAATGCATTAAAAAAAAAAAAAGATTAAAATGGAGACCTACAAGTAGGTAGCTGCACTGCAGGAGGGGACTTCCCACTTCAAAGCTACCAGGGAATTAGATGTCTTTGAGGACTCGTATCCCAGTAGCTCAGCTGATCTGGATAGCCTTGGCAGTGAGAGACAGCAATCAGGGTCTGAGCTCCGGCAGGGGAGAGACTTCCCGTATCAGGGTTTTGAAGAGCTCCTGAGCTTGTGTGCTGTAGCAAACAAGCGCTGCTAGAACTGCCTGCAGAGCAGGAAGGGCAGGAAGGACTCTGTGCTCCACACGGTACGTTGCTTCTGGCACCGCTGCGTTTCTTCCTACACGGATCTCTTGGCAAAGCTGCAGACCACGCTGACAACTGGCTAATTGTAATTAGCTGAATGCCCAATTTATAATAATCATCATCCTCTTCAGTACCATTTTATGGATGAATGATTTTATGGAATGGAATTTGATATTAGGATGTGCTCTCCTAATTGACCTTTTCAGCTGTCTCAACGTGAGATTGCAAATTCTGGTGGTGAGCTGAACGGCGTCTCTGTGATAAATACAAACGCAGGGAGAGGAGAGCATGGTGGTGAGGAAGCGGGCAGGGCGCCCGCTGTGCCGTGCGCGGGCCTCCAAACAGTCTTTACGGTTCTTCTAGTAAAGAAACGTGATGTGTCACCCACAGCCCGTAGACAGGGCCGCAGACCTCACAGAGGAGCGTTAAAATGTTAATGCCGAAAGCTGTGCGATGGTCTTTCAGCTTCGTTCTCTTTGCTTTCGGTGCAACTATTGGCAGATTAAAAATTGATGGCGATCAAAAGTTTAAGTCGTTGTAGGAAGAAATGCAACCTAGGGGCATGTTGTTTTGTTCTATGTCATGCTGATGGTGAGCTTTTTAACAAAACTGTAAATTTAAATCTTGTAGAAGCTTCAGTGTACTTTAAATGGGGGTTACATAATGTTAAGATCTTGATAGTTTACTTGAGGATGCAAACATCAATACTGCAGTCTTTCAAAAGTGAAAATAACCATTTTTTTTTTTAAGCTGCGTACTACTGGGAAAACCACTAGGGATAACTTAAGAAATGTGGTGAGTCCTACATGAAAGAATTTTTTAAGGGTCCATTTACTACTTTGGATTGGTTGTCAGTGTGAGTATCACCTACTGCCTCAGCCTTCCGCTATAGCATGCAGATATGAGCACGCCTTTCAGTTGACTTCTGGGTTTTTGTGATGCATCGTGCCAATTTTGAAGTGGAGTAATGGAGAAACTGAGTAAGAGAAAAATAAATGGAAAGTGGATTAACAGTAGCAATAATACCAAGTGCAGTTTCTGATTGCCCCAAATTCGTGCACACTAAGACGCTGTCCCCCATGGCCGTTTCCAAACTGCTCTCGATTAATTTACGCCTGCCCTTTTAGGCAATTTAGGCTTAACGCCTTTTGCTGAGAAAATGCTTGCCTTGGTTAGGGCCGCTGTTGGGGCGCGTCGCGCCAGATGCTGCGTGCGAAGCCCAAGGTGCGTGTGTGCGCGTGTGTGTGGCCCGGCTCGGGTCGGGCAGGGACGGCGAGCCGTGCCCTCGGCACCGAGACCGGAGCAGCGTTTGCAGCAGCCCTCTAGGGCATAAACCTGATTGCCTTGTTTTGAACTGAAAAGGTGAATGAAAGGCCTACTTCACGCTGATTTTAAAAAACAAAGATGGAAGAAGAAAAAAACTGGTAGAAATTCAGGCTGTAAAAATGTGCCTACATCTTAAGAAATATTCGTGTACTTATTTTCCTTTCAGTTCTTGGTACTGTTACATACTAGTGCCTCTTGTGAATTGAATTAGTATTTCCTTCTCCTAGTGAATTCATTTTTTAAGTCATTCAGGGAGTCATAGATGAATCTGATGGCTGAAGAATTTTGATGGACAGAAATGAAAACAAGTTTTAATAAATCCATTTTTAAAAAGTCATGCCTAGGAAACACAAGCTCAGTCTAGTTCCACGTGTCTCTGCAGGAAAAAAAAGAAAAAAAAAACATATTACTACCAGAAAGATAAATAGCCTCAATGTCTGTTGCAGAACTGGGAAAAAATTGTCCAAGTTCCTATTATAAATAAAATTAGAGTGTGAATTGGTGCCCTGTTTAATTGTGCTTTAAATATTACTCAGCAAATTTAACTACACGTGGTGCAGTTTTTGAGCAGAGATATTTATGAGCCGTGTGTCCTAGCTGCAGAGTTAATTTAGGCTCTTTAGTGGTTGCTGCTGCAGTCTATATACAAATGCTACTTTTACCTGTACACAGCTCCCTCTGAAATGATTTTAATCTTTAAGCCTAAGGCAGCTGATCAAGCTGCAGGCGTGCACTAGGTTTGGGTTGCTCCTTTCCTTCCCCGTTGTGCAGGAAGGATGTGGACTGCTTGTTTTGGTGCCGATAGCCCTCCAGTTGCTTCCTACGTTTTCCCAGCGTGTCCTGAAGCACAGGCAGCTCCTCCCACGGCTTACTGAAGGAAGACGCGTGCAGGGCCTCAACCTAAAAGCCCAGCTTGCCTTGGCCCGACAGCCCTGCACGTCGTACCCTCGGGAATCCTTCCGAGTCGCACAGGTGGGAAGATGCTAGTGAAAACACAGCACCTCATCCGGCTTCTCTGCGGGGCTGTTTGTGCCTGCAACAGATCCAGCTCGGCTGAGCTAATCCAAGTTCTCAAGCCCTGGTGACTGCTAGCTCTGCCACAAAAACGTGCCTAAAAGATAAGTAGACTAGATGGATTAATGGACCAAATGGGTAACAGATATTACAAGATTTACACGATGCCTCAAGTCGGCTCTTTCCGAGTCATGGAAAACGTTACCCCTGTGCAAGAGGAGCGTTTTACTATTTTGGAGTCCTGTTGGTGAGGGATAGTAGGTTTTTTGAATGGTAGGCTGGATTTAAACAAGTCATATGAAACTGCCTGTCGGTGATTAGTTACCTGTACGCTCTCATCAGAAAAGAGAAACAGGCCAATGCAGGCTGTGCAAACAGCCGTCGGAGGCCAGCGGTGTCGGGAAGCTGAGCTGGAAAGGTGGTTAGCAGGGCTTAGGGTTAAATAATCTCTGCAAGGCAGGCATCATCTCAGGTTGGGAATTACCTCCTTTAACTCTCATTTTGAACCTGCTCTGCATTTAGGAGTGTTTGGGAAAGCATCTGTGTTGCTCGTGGGAGTAAATTATGTTCTTTTCAATGTTTTGTGAGCCCTTATGGACCTCCATTTCTTCTTCTGTGGTAATTCGCAAAATCTGGCAGAGCAACAGCTTGGCTGCGTGCATGTGCTTGCATTTAATAAACACGGTTATCTGGTGCCAGGGTTGGAGGGGTCTCCTGCCTTATTCATATTGTTATATAAAAGCAAAGGCACTTCAGAATCATACTTAAACATATATAAATTTATCATGCCCATATTTGCATTCTATGCATGGAAGCCCTGATTTACAAATTCTGTATGTATTAGGTGATACCAGCTGAGCGCTGCTAGACGGCAGTGAATGCCTGAGGTCCTTTAACCAGTAACGGTGCTGGAAATCCTGCACTGCTTGCTCCACAGTAGTGAAACAGTTTTTTAGCCCAGTAGCAACACGTAGCTGCTTTTTGAAGGCAGCAAGCTGACATTAACCGCTCTGCCAATACTAAGAAAGGAAGGGCTAAGGATTGTCGCTCTGGTGTTAAGGCTTTGTTTGCATCCTGTGTTAGGGGAGATGAATGTTTTCTTTCCCAGATGCATCTCAAGCTTGAGAGGGCAATTAGCGGTTGAAGTCAGGGCTAGATGCTTTCCATAGGCCTGTTTCTCAGCTGCCTATGTCAGGGGGTGCAGTATCATCAGGCTATCCCCCCCCCAGCAAGCAATGACTAGGCTTGGGTAGGTGTTTCTTTTCTTTTCTTTTTTTTTTTTTTTT
>NW_028186389.1:970304-1023541 GCF_003343005.1 Rhea americana
GGACCTCCATCCAGGTTGCCCAAAGGCAGGGATTGCTGTGCTGCCCAGACCAGCCCACAGCCCCACAAACATCAACTAGGTGGAAGGAAAGAGCCAAGGAATCTGTATGGAAGATCAGGCAGGAGGTGCAAATGGTAATCTATGCTAAGCTCTTATCAAGTGGCTTTTCAGTAAACTAACAAAAAATGAAATAGTACATGCCTGTAGCAACTCCTCCTCGTTCACAGCTCCAAATCTGAAGCACGTTTTTTCCATTTGGACTTTGTAGAAGCGTAGCAAAGCCCTAATGGTAGTATCGTATCAAAAACTATACGTGATAGTAAACTTGGAATTGTCAAAATTACAAGTAATTCACAGAATTAAAATACATTTTATATGAACTCTTAACCTATCTCTTAAGGATGCAAACCAGAGACTGTAATATATAGTGTATCAAATCGAACAGTCTTTGTACTTGCCTGAAATATTGAAGTCTTCAGCAAGAAAGATACTCTAGAAATGCTTTTCTTTCAGGAAAGACTCCCCTGACCATGTTGTCCACGCTGAGTTTTTCACTTGGTCTCTCTCTCGTAACCTGGCGTAGCTAGGGCAGTCAATCAGGCAGAGTACTTGTGCTGTGTTCTATTTTTAAATAATTATGAATGGAGCAAAATAAAATCAAATGTTTGCCTTACATTATTTATGAAGGTGCTGACAAAAGCAATTTTGTAGTCATTATTTATGAACTTTCTTTTTAAAATACTCCTAATCATCTAATATTTCTCACTCTAAAGAAAGAATAAGCAGTTTTACTCAATCAAAATGAAAAGAACTAAAATTAAAAGCACAAAACTTTTAAAAATGCTTTATTCTTATATGCTTTTATGTTGTATGTTTTAATTCCTCTTCCAACACCAGTCTCAAATCCTGTTTTAAACAGTTCTACTTAAGATTCATATTGTATATTGTCAGTAGAAAACAAGTTATAGTTGTCCAGTGATGGGTTAAGAGGTATAGAAGACCAGAAAACTGTAGGAAGCAGAGCTGTCAGCTTTGAAGGTAATGCTTTTTTTCCAGAGGTCTTCATGAATTTTCCCTTTGCATGGGGTTGCATGATACTTCATGGGTGATGCGCTAAATTTTTTGTGGTCTGGCCTTTTTTAAAGGCTAATCCTCTTGAAAGGGACAGTTTACTGCAAGCAGCACCCAGTACATCTGCATAGAGGGCTGGGTCTCAGCTTAGTGATGTGTCCTGCTAGGAGGCATACGAGCTTACAGGACTGAATTTTTTGGAAGAGTTAAAGATGGAATATGATATTTGTGCTGTTATCTTTTTGAACTGATAGTTAAGGGATTATGAAAGCCTTCTTCCGAGTATGCAGTCTGGTGAGAAGATTGTGCTAGTTTTGGATGTTAATTCTGGTTCTGAGCATCTATTTCCTTAGAGAGCTGCATATCTTACGTGCTTGGTCTGTCAGCTGAGAAGCTTGCATTAAGAATTTACTGTTTTCTCAAGAGCTGAGAGTTGAGGGTTTTAATTAAGTTGAAAGGTTTCTGCGATAATGAAGGGGTATCTCTTCTATTTCTAAAGAACGTTTGTTTCTTAGGAAGCTGCTCCTGGACTGTGGCAATGCAGATGCTCTCGCTTTGTCTGGGAGTTTATATAATCGACTGCCTGTGTCTTTAGTATGTGTTTAACTCCTCCTTGCTCTTCTCTTTTACTGCCCGTATGATGTTGCGGTTTACGCCCCGCGACCAGGGTGCGACGCGTTGTCTTTGGAGCTGCCGTAACGCTGGTACGGGAGCCGTTCTGCCGGTCTCGGTGGCTTCCTGTAGAGATGGTGCCTGAAACCACAACGTGGCCAGAAGTTGCACAGCCCCGTCCATCTGAACCATTTGCAGAGAGAATATGTTCTGCTGAAATAAGTGATTTTTCAGTGCATTTCAACAATCATCAGACTGGCACTGGGATTAAAAAATACAAAATAACACAGGAAGCATAAATAAGGTTGTATTCTGTCTCTTATTCCTCTTAAAGAGCCACTCTGGCTATTCTCATTGTGTTTCGTGTTTGTTTCCTGCTGTTACAAACAGGCTCGCTAGAGCTTTGCCTCCTCTCCAGGTCGGCGTGAGGCCCGCGCGGCCTCCCCGGGGACGCGCCTGGTTCTTCCTCCTGGGGCACGTGAGCCAGAGCAGCTGCAGCAGCCCACGGGGGAGAGCCGTCGTCGCCCTCGGGGAGCGGGCAGGCATCCTCCCCAGCCTGCCACGGGCATGGTGATGGTCTGCCTCAGAGTTTAGTTCCCTGTTTGCTCCCAGGATGGAACAATATTGTGTTGTGCTTTCCCTGGGGTTCTGCAGCAGACAAATAGTGAGCGCAGAGTAGCTAAAGCCTGTGTGTTTTGCGAAGAGGCTGCAAGACTGCAAAGTGAACCAAAATTGCGAGCATGCAGCAAAGAAAAGTTAAATGAAAAAATGTATGCAATTTTGTGTTACAATGTAAAAGAAAAAAGTAAACATGACTTGGAAGATCGGTAATATTAACAGAAAATCATGCCAGCTCTAGACTACATCATCGGAATTTTTTTGTCAAGTGAGAAGGTTGAGCTAATTGTGTCCCCTGGAATCAAATACCAGTGAGCTCTGCCATTGAGGACATTATTCGAATCAAGTGCATGAAATGAAGCTCTGTCTTCTGTGCATGTAAGCAGCAGCTTGGATGTTAACTGGAAAGTCCTAGAGGAGTGGGAAAAACAGGTTAGAATTGTGCTTTCAGTATTTTCTTCTGCTTGCTTTCTAAACAACTCCTGATAATTTTACAGGCTATTGAATTGCCGGGCAGGTGAGAGATTTGAACTGTGTGCTATAATTCTGTACTTAAAGATTTTTTCCTCCAGTGTAGATGAGGTTGGAGAAGATGAAAAATATTTCACTAGTGATTTTTTTTTAGCTTGATTTAGCATTTGTCCTTTCCAAGTGAGTCAAATCTTCAATGGGAGCCTAATGGCCAAGTTCCCTTGAAATCAGTGTGTTCTGCTGTTTTACAACAGTTGAGGACGTCTTCTAAGAAAAACCCTGCAAATAGGGGTTAGGAGATAGGGGAGCTAGCCAGCGAGCTTAGCGCCAAATGCAAACCTTAATAGCAAACCTCTTTGGGAGGGATCCAGCAGGCTGCGAAGAAGCTAGTGCTGAGGTCGTGGTGGACTGCTGCCTCCCATCACGGACAAGAAGCCGGCTCAAGGAGGGGCCAAGTAGAGCTGCTGCACAGCTGGAACGGGTTATTGCAAGCTGGAGGGCTTATCTGGGAATTGCTGGGGACCTCTGTGTCTTACGGGGGTAAGGGAGAGCTGCAGGAGTCAGACAGCGTAATGCTTGTATCAGTGTTTTGAGCCAGGAAAAATGCTTTGTGTGTGTGTGTTATCTATGTCTTTCTGAATCATTAAAGCAATCTTTTGTAAAAGGGAATAAAGCAGAAAGACTTTACATCAGCTGAGATCTGCCTGATGCTCTCCAGTGAATTCCTGGAAAGTGTTGATGTGACTTCAGATAATGCAGCACTACAAATGAGGAGTAAAACCCGGTGAAAGAGAAATAACACGGGCTGAAAAGCATAACCATCTGTATTGTTTCAGCTGGTTTTCCAGGAGTCAGTTAGAAGCTAGGACGTTGTTAGGCCTGTAGTAGGGACAACTTTTGCTTGTTTCCTCAGCTTGTAAGGCCTGGAATTTTTATGTACCACATGCTATGCTCTTGAAGCAGAAACTGCCCCGGTATCTCGGTTTCTGGGCAGTCGATGAATAGTGTCGCTTCCGAGCAGGAATACGTGTTTTGCACCTCGGAATAGCGTGGTCAGTAGTTCCTGTGCTGAGCTTTCATGAGGTGAAACATTTCACAGCAGAAAAGTGGAGAACTCTTCGTGATCCTGGCAAGAATCCGGGAGATAACAAAGTGAAGAAGACGAGTGAGAACATTTTTTCAAGAGGTGGCAACAGTATGGTCATAAATGAGGCTTGCATGCAACTTTTAGTGGCTTATAGAGAAAGCCAAATTTCTTATGTAATTGGGGCAAGTTATGTCAGCTGCATTCTCTTCTGTGACAAGGCTCGTACGTCCACAGTTACGTTTGAATGCAGAAGGGTAGAGTCTGGACTATGAAAAATGAGCATTTTCAGATGAGACAGACAGAGTCCTGCCCAGCGCTGCTGTCTCCCGTTTCGAAATGTGGACCCTGGAGCTGCGACTAGAGAGCCGCTGTTAAGCGGCGGGTTTGCACTTGCAACCGGAGAGCCCCCGGCTCCGTACGAAGCGCGCGTCGGGGTTCGTGCGGCGCCCGCGGTGCCGGGTCTTACCGGTGCACGCCGCAAGTCTTGTTCTGCACCCCACAGTAAGCCGCGCAGAATGGCCGAACAAAAAGCACCAGAAAAGGGAACTGCACGTTCATGATTGCATCAAAATTCTGTGACAGGGGCCTTTAAAATACGAGCAAAATCTTCCTAACAGACGGGTTTCACAAGAATCCCAATGAGGCTTTTTCAGCCTGACATGCAGTGCCAAGATTCCCCTGGGATGCTCAGGAATGACACAGTGACAGGTTGCTGCCTATCACTTTTTAAATCAGAATCGTTATTTCCATGGCAACAGCAAGTGTATAATGTACTCAAGGCCTTAGGGCACTTCGGCATATCTGATGGTTATGTAATTTTGTGTCTAGTCGCAACTAAATTTCACTTAAAGATAAAATGCAAGAGGTAATTTATGGCCCCTGTTTTTGATTCTTTGATAAATGAATGACCTTTCCAAGGTGCGGCTGTGTAGCAACTCAAAAAGCATCCCGATGCTCAGATACCTTGTGATTCCTCCTTTTGAAGTTTACTGCAAGCACTGGTGAAATGCTTTCTTTTATTCTCGTAACACTTTTCTCTGCTATTATGGTGGTACTGTTTCAGCTGCCTCCTTGCCTTTTTCCTGAGAATTCAGTCCAACAGCCAGTTCACAGGGAGACGGAAGGATTTCTTTGTTATCTTTCCCAAACCAAGAGTACCCAGTCACCTACACAGCTTCTCTGCAAGATCCCCGTGGCCCTTTCTCTGTCCGGTGGAGCGAGAGCCTTCCTCATGCTGCCGCTGCCGTGCCTGAGAGTGCAGCTGCTACGCGCGGGGCCAGCGTGCAAAGGTCAGAAAGCACTAGCAATCTCCGTGAGGCACGTTAAGTGCAAACACACTTCACTAATGCATGGGCAAGGTAAAATCACTTGTTACCGCGGTAGTTTTTGTGATGACCTTATATAGAGACAGCGCTGCTCTTTTCTCAAGATCCTCTATTGGGTTCAGAGAAAAGAATGATGTTGCTGACTTTATGTTGTCAGTGTCTGTATTGCAAATCGGTGTTATGGAGAAATAATTGCCCTTTTCTTGCGAGGTTAGGAGAGAGGGTAGTTTCTTGACTGATTCTTCATGTTGTAGCATGCAAAAATTTAGGAGAGCTGGTTTCAAAGATTGTCATCCATGTACCATTCACTTGACAGTTCTACTTGCTGAGGGAAAATGGATCGATAATACATAATTCTGTAATTAAGACAGTTGTTCTTCTTTTGTTCCCTTTCCCTTCCTCACAAGAAAATTAGCTGAATTTAGCTGATGATATGCCACCTGTGGTTTTTCAAAAGCTCACTTTTTTTCTTTTTATAAGAATGGCAAAAAGTACATCTCTGAAGAGAAGCCACCTGCAGCAAATAATTGGGAGGAAGGAGGCAGTGCCTCTTCCTCCATGCCAGCAATGTACAGAAGGGGAGACATAACTAATATAAAAGTAGTGTCAGGGCATATATTCATGTTGTCTATTTTAACTGTCTAAATCAGCAGGCGTGAAATTACAGTAGTCTTATGAGGCTCCCTGAAGAGTCAGCAGAGAGCAGAAGAGTCTTCCAGAAGATGATTTGGAGTAGCAGGCTGATTTTTGCCACACTGTGCTGAAATCCAGCACAGCAGCCTGAATTTAGCACAAAGTGTTGATGTCTAAAGCAAACAGGATTGAAAGCCCTCATCCTTATGGACTGAGGCAGAATACTCATGAGAGGGGGAACTGTGAGTCCACCTCATTTTAATCTTTGGCACCCCTTGGTGAGATCCCTTCCTTGCTAGAGCAGCAAGGTAGCCACCTCAACTCAGCACTACTGGAGAGGCTACAGGAAAGGATGCACTACCAGAAGCCCCATCTTTTCCCTTTTTTCCTATCTAGGCTCTAAATTTTGTCCTTTTTATTTTTTCCATCTCCCTTCTCTTGCTTCCTAGGCAAACCTTTTTAAAATCTTTTACACATGAAAATCCCAGCTACAAGGGGCAGCAAAATAGTCTTTTTTGGAGAACATTCTCCAGCAACTATTACTTGTTGGATTGATGGACCTAGTCATTAATCTGAGTTAGCCTGAGCTTCTTGCTTTTTCTCCTAGAGGAAAAGCTATACCAGCTTCTCGAAGCCAAGAACCGTCATACAGACAGAAATGAGTCACTTGGCAACCAAAAGGGAGCCCTACGTTCTTACCCCCTGGGAGAGACTATAGAGGTACAACACACATTCCTCATCTCTGGTAATACAAACAGAGGCAGCTGCATTGTTAGATGATGAATGCTGTTTGTTCTGACTGCGTATAAAAGGCTGGAGTTACACCAGTATTGGCATAAAGGGCCATCTCTGAACGCACCGTGCAGCTGGTTGGCTCAACTTAAGTTTATGCAGAAGAAGCACGATTCCCGAAACTTTTAGGGTCAGATAAATCCAGTATTTAGCTTAAATTTCATTAAAGAATGACCCTGCACAGGTTACTCAAGGTAGAGCAGCAGTCTAGTGCTTTTTCCTCAGAATAGCTTAATTAAGCAAAATTTACATCTTTATTATTGATGGATTCTTCTACTGCTACTTTTTTTTGGACCAGCTGGGCATTTTGAAATTGAAACTTATTTTCATTTATAAATACTGATGGAAAATTAGGGGTGCTATTGTTAGGAGTACTAACTCCCTCTGATGATATAACAGCGTGCAATTGCTTTATTAAAAGTGTAACTTCAGCAGCGTTTATGGAAATGCAGCTGGAAATAACATCTTTCCTTGACCATACAGGATCTATACTACAGTCCTGGGTGGTTCACCAGCAATTTGATCCAAAAACTTTGAATTGGACTGAAAAACATCTGTTCAGTAGGTTTTGGAATTAAAGGCTAAATGCTACAATTTTAATGAAATAATTTTAAGAAAAAAAAAGTAATGTGCTTTTAATTTAGCTAGTTAGTACTGAATTCGGAGTGCTGCTTTCCATTGAGATGTTAGCACTGGCCAGACTGTCTCTGTGGAGCAAGAAGGAGAGTAGTGCAGCACGTCTCTGTGAGACCAGGCCACGGAGGTGGCTTCCTCCCGTCCTCTTCCCTGGCTCGAGCAAGGATTGAGGCTCTGGAGCGTTGTCAGAAGCAGAGGTGGACTACGAGGGTGTGACCTCCATGCTCCGCTGAGGTTGGGCAGGTGTGTTGGCTGTGCTTGGTCACGTGTGGCGTGGCGTAGTGTATGCGACGTGTTTAGAGGACCTGGGGTATAGATGAAGGGGTGTCCCCAAAGCAGCAATGCTGCTTAGGCGTAAAGGTGACAGAAAGGCAAAGTGTTTTTTGCGGGTATCTCTGACCTCTGTTATCCAGGTGGATTGCATGCCTTGCACTAGTCTTGCAAGGCAAATCCCTCCTTACGGGTGAGGCAAAAGGGACCTTCACAGGAAATTCATTAAGTTCTCATTCCTGTAACCGCTGGCTTTTGTCAAGGGAGAGATTTCTTTTAATGGGTTTTACTTGTTCAGTCAAACAGCCTGACATGTTGGAGCTTTCCTGTAATATCTTTCTGCGTCTGCATTTTGTGATGCTGCCTGGATCCCTTGAATGACAAGGGTCAACTTTTCCAAAGGCAGATGAGAAACTTATGCTGATCTTGTTGATAGCCTCTTCCTGGAAGGGATATTTTCTGTTAGCATTTAAGATGCAAGAACAATCTGATTTTCTTTCTTCTTCTCTGGTACAAAAAATTGATCTTTTTTTTTCTTTGGTTTGACATTAGCAAAGTAAATTGCCTTCCTAGTTTCTCAGGTTACCTTATTGTGTTATATTTAAACCAGAGTGTTAAGGGGTGGACTGAGAAATCTGTGGAGATTTTGCAGTTCCATAAATCATAAGAGTAAAACTAGTGTGTTTGAATGAGATCCAAGCAAGCAACAGCTTTCTGGTAATGTGTAATGTGATTACCTGCAAGCCTAGAGCTTAGTTTTATTTCTCCTAAGCGTTCAGCTGGGCAAGGCGACAGTTTTGAATTAGTATCTGTGGAGCTGTTCTAGATTTTCTTGTACTGAAGTAATTTTTCTTTCCTATCACAAACAAGTTCTGTGAAATCTCCCTGTGGTGGCAGCTGACCTGCCTTGGAGGCAGAAGAGGATGGGAACACACAAAATCTGCCGGCTGTGTTTGTGGGTCCTTCTTTTGGGCTCTCAAAGTGGTCCATATCAGATATTTCAGAGGCAGCAAAAAGCGGAGCTCCTCACATCCCTCACTGTGGGAAAGGGTTAAACTGAGAGGGGAGAGACCAAAGTACCACTTCAGTTCTTTTAGAAGCATCTAAATTATGGACTGTTAAAAATCAGTATTTCCTATTTCTTACTAATTCTTTTTACCTTTCATCTGAGACTGGCCTTTATTTCATTGAATAACTGTATCTGAGCCCACACAAACCACTTTTTAATGGAGGGGAATGAAACATCTAATGAAGAAGAATTTTTGCTTTCTAGCACAAAACAATAATTTACACCATGTAGTAAGTTTATACTATTTGCTGCACTAATCTCTATGGGGCAATATTTTAGAACTAAATTAAATGCAGCTCTAAATGCTACAGTAAAAATCAAATCACAGGTGTAGCAAATACCGTGTTTTACAGTTGTCCACTGTGCCCATTTTAAAGGGGATCCGATGTAACTTTGGCAAAAGTCAAGTGCCTCTGTTGCATATAGTCTTAAAAATCTCTTTTTGCAGTGTGGAGGGAGTGGGCAATCCTAAAGAAGATGGTACTTGTTCAGTAGCGTTGCATTAAGTTCTGTTGTGCTGAGGAGAAGACACGCTGGAAGCAGAACGATGCACTCTGTTTTAATCTCTGTAACCGGGATGATTTTTTGAGTAGGCGGGTGGTGGGGAGGGAGGGGAGCCGGCCGCCAAGGGTCTGAAATTCCTCTCTCCCCTGAAAGAGGAAACCTGCATGTTTGCAGCAGACCGCCGTGCTGTAGGACTGGTTTACACTGAACAAGCCCCACTTGGAAAGTATCCTTGCTCCACATTGCTCCACTCCAACAAAACTGAGCTTCAGGGCCCTGGAATCCATTTCTGAGATGTTCCCCTCTCCTGAGAGGTGTATTTGCAGAAAGGTCAAGCAGCTGGTCAGGCTGAAGAAAGAAGGGGACTGGCGGGACCTGGAAGTGGATCCAAGTCAGGACCATGGCACTACCCCCAGGACATACCTGCTTTGCCCGGTCTGTAGATCTGTGGACTTCAGAACTTGGCAGTGTGAAGGAAGAAGTTAGGAATTACTGGTGCAGACAGACATCTGTGAGAAGCGAAATCTGTGACGAAAATTAGTAAGGGCAGAAAACAGCAGTTTTTCCCAAACAATTGACACCACCTTAATTCTAAAAGCAAAGCTAGCTTTCGCTAAGTCTTTGCTTAAGTTTTTTTCTTAAAGAAAAACTCCTTTGCTGCCTATGTGGATTTGCAATTGTATATGCTGCTAATGTCCAAAGCATGTTTACTGCTTTTCATGTTGGTACTGCAGAGCCAAAAATCTTGCCAAGCAGCAGAGCGAGCCAGTCTCTGTTCAGTTATTCTTCATCAGTTGACTGATAGGAGCAGTTTGCTGCAGGAAGAGGTGAGGATATATGATTCTCTATGGTCTCATAAATCTATGTGGAGCCAGGCCTTAAATGATACATTTTTATTTTGCTAAGATGTAAATAGGGGTACTTCAGAACTCTGGAGAAGATTTGGACATTCTGGTTCCCTGAAATGTAAGAAGAGGTGGGCATCTGCTTCTACTTTGTGGTTAGTTTTTGTGCTTTAAAGTTTGACTGTCTTGATTTCAAAACAGGCTTGGCTTGAATCTGCACCTGAGGCAGAACCCCAGAGTGCAAGGTACGCAACCAAAATGCAATGAATAGTCTGCTCCCACCGAGTTTAGCTTTTGGAGAATGTACACTTACTAAAAAATAGGTGCTGAAATGATACTGCAAGGCACATTCGTTGTAGGATTAGAAAAGAACTTGGGTTCTCACTGCTATTACTTCTGTAGAAAACTGCACATCCTAGAGCTCTTTGTTCCTTCCTTCCTTCTCTTCCTGAAAATGGATGAGAACAGGTCTTCTAAGTCTTATTTCAGGTTTGACATCATTTTGTTGTGGTGAGTTCTTACTATAACATTGGGGCTAGCTGCCCTAATGACTGATACAGGCCACCTACCACCTGCTTAGCTGAACTTGGACCTGAGCTGGAGGAGTCTAAGCCTGTCACAAAACCGGTCACGAAAACATGGATATGGACTTATGGCACCTCTTTCACCCTTTTCTCTAAAACGTCAGTGCTCTCTTTTGGTGTTTCTGGTGTCCGTAGTGGAAATACACAGCTCTCACGTCCTGTAAGAACCCACACGAGTCGATCCGACGTTTAGCTGTCACGTCAGCCGTTCGTTTTGCCCGTGTTTCAGATGTGACTGCGCGCGCCGTCAGGGCTGCGGCAGCACACGCGCTTCGCCTCCGCGGGCCTCGCTTCCCCGCTGAGAGTCGCACGTCAGCAGGCAGCCGCGCGGAGGGCCAGAGCAAGCTAGGGCAGGGAAGCGCCGTGCCGCCGGCCAAACGAGGCCGGAGAGAGGACCTCGCGAGAAAGCAGGGGTTTGAGGGGAAGTAATCCAAGCAGACGTTTCGAGAGCCCGGGTGCTGCTTCAGCACTTTCAGGCGTTACGTGGTGGTAGCATGGGCGTAGCTGCGGCAGCGAGAGGATCCGAGCAAGGCAGGGCTATGGGGCAGGGTGGTGCTCTGCGCTGGGAAACTGAACTGCTGGGGAAGATACGTGGCAACAACTCATATGCCATAAAACCAGAATCTCTATTTAATCCACAAATTTTAGTATAGCAGAGTTTTGAATTTTATTCTTTGGCTTCTTTTTGGAAAGAACCTTGGTGATACCCGCGAGCGTTGGGGCTGATAGGGCAGAGATGGACGTTTCGCTTTGTTGGGTGTTTTCTCCTATGGGTAGCTATTGTTGCTGTACTTTATTGATTGTTTTAGCAAGTTGTAGCGCACGTTAGTTGTCTGGTTTCATTCACACTTAGAGGAGATTTTTCCTCTTCTCCTGCAATCGCATCTTGCATTGTTATTAAGGCAATTCATGCCTGGTAGGAACACAGTGTGTGTGAAAAGCATTAAGCAATCAGACTCAAGATGCCAATCAGATGACTATTAAGAAATTTCAGAGAATTTGACAAAACAGTGCTATTTTGAGTGCACACTGCTTTCTGGCTACTGCAGGTGATGCTCAAGTTCTGTAGGGCTGAATGTGTTGAAAGATGAGTAATGGTGTATTTTGTCCTTGGTGCCCTGAGAGAGTAGGGGAAAAAAGATGTAGAAGGCAGGTGTGTGCACTGAAATTTCCGGTAGCACCCAAAAAGCCCAGGTGAAAACATCGTGACCTGTCACGGAAGAAACTCGGCTGTGTCTATGAAGAGCATTTCAAAGCAGCATGGTTTGGTGAGCTGCGTTTGCTCCTCTTCTCGTAGTTAGTGAAGAGTGATTGACAGGTTTTTTGAAATGTACTATTTGACAGCAAAATCTTTCTGCTTTTCTCCCGCTGGAGATACAAGTAGGAATAGATCTACAGTGCAGTCCTTCCTTGCTGTACCTATTTACATCCTTCCAGGGACAAGGATCACTTACTGTGAAATCCTTTTGAAGCTTGGGTATCAAGTTTGATATTTGAATGGTCCCCAGTATAAGGTGTAAATGCAGGAAATTTTCATTTGATACTGTTAAAATCTCACTGAATAAATTCCTATGGCTTGTGCTATGTTGAACATCAGGTTAGATATCACACAGATCCTTTTTTTTGGCTTTTAATTTGATTCAGTTTAAATTCAGTGCCCTTCTGGAATTACCTATGACTTCCGGGACTCCCGAGACACAGAGCCGTGCCTTGTTCTTTGTATCTGTATTCAGTTCTGTTTCTTTCAGCAAGGATTACTCTCAGGTCTGCCATCCCCACCACAACTGCAGAGTATAAGCATGACACTTTGAGTTACAGTATCACTGTTACTTGCTAATGTCGCCCTTACAGGTATATGGTTTATTCTACATTTTAGATTAATCTGAATCAGTAGTTTTCTCCCTTGTAGCTGCTATTTTCAAAGCTCTCCATATTGACTTAAATGGGAACTGAACTAAGTCTTTTGGGAGCAGAGAGTGAAACCAGTGTTGAACATGCTGAGGTGCCTTCTCAAATGTGTTGCGGAAGCGACTGGGCATTTTTGTGCTGTGGACTGAGGAAACTGTATCATCTGAAGGGTGAAGAGGTATGAAAAGAGATTCAATTCTTCTAGCAGTTCGTTCTTACATGCTTGAGTTGATTGTGTTGTCCTGGCAGCATTCCTCAAACTTGCTTATATGCATCTGTGAAAGTTTCTAAAATATTAAAGATACCAGTCGGTCACTAGCGGACTACGTTATTCAGCTTCCACGGTGTAAAGGTCGGTATAAACGGCTTTCCTTACGGCACCCTGAGGCGGGCACCCGCTGCTTGGGAAGGGCCGTGCGGTGCCTTCCGCGAGGCCTGCGGGCAGCCTGCAGGGAACGGGCTGCTTAGGCAGCAGGTAGGCTTAGTTACGTAATTGCTGTGCTGGTTTTCTGAAGAGCGATTTTTATAATTAAAATTTACATTTCGTAATTTATCATTTTGACTCGATTGCTCCTTATCCTGTGTGGACGTTCTGAATGCTGATAATTTTAATTAAAAAAGCCAATAGATGCCTAACATGAAAAATATGAAGAAATGATATTGTGCTCCTTTTTAAATATAGTAATTGCTCTGCTAGTATTTTGTACTTTACTGATATTTCATACTATAGTGTTTTATCCCTTAATGAAAGAAAAGGAAAGATTTTTTGGAGAGAGGACAATTAGCTGCTGCTTCCTCTGAAGTCTGATTCACTGAGAAGAAATTCCCGTTAACTTCAAGGGCTTTGGGTCAGACCCACACAAATAAATTCAGCAAAGCACGTGAAGTACATGATTAACCTTCAGAGTGTGCTCAAATCGCTCCCCTCAACAGCGCACGTCAGCACTCGCTTATATCTGAGATACGATTAGCTGTGTGAAGTCTCTGAAGAAAGACCAAAGCACTAGCACTCCTGGCCAACGTTGTCCACCTAATGCTGTCTCCTTGATCGCCTCCACGTGCAAATCTGTTTTGAACAAAATGCCAAAACACCAACTTTTATTTTCATTCTTAATTGGATTCCTAATGCAGTCACAATACGAGAAAGCGGGGGGGGGGGCATAACACTAAATACGTTTTAATGAAAACTATTCACTTTGAATTTAACTTCTAACAATTTTCTGGTTTATAGCAAAAATTTCAAAATGAAATGTATGTCTGAGTTCAAATACTGAAATTGAATTTTAAAAAGTTAATTTTATCAGAACTCTAAATTTTATTAAAAAGCAAATCCAATCTGCAACATGAAGTCAAATGAATTTTTTTGTCGTTATTGGAAAATTTAGACTCATTGAAACATTTTTCATCTGGGGAAGTGCTGTTTTGGGAAATATCTACTTGGCTGTAATGCTGATATATCACTGAGCAGTGTTTTGAAAGGAAAGCAGGCAATTAATATTTCTCTGGTTCATTATGCTAAAAAACAGAACAAAGCAATTGCGTTTAGTTTTGCTTGTGACATTTGAGCATTCACTTACAGCTTGAAACATTTCTAGTTAAGAAAAACTTGTGGATACAAGAAGGCAAATATAATTGAATATTTTTCCCCTTGCTTTTTAAAGGACCAGCATTCGAGTTCGGGAAAAAATGCTGTGATTCTAAAGGCACAAAAGAGCACCAGTCTGTAAGTAAATGGACCTCCCAGATCGTAGTGACACCACTTGAACTAAGCTGCCCATAGGAAACGGGACAGCCCGGGGCCGACCCAAGATGCGTGCAGTCGCCCAACGCGTGCTTTGCGCCCTAGCGGGCTCGTCAGGACAGCGTGTTCGCTGGTGGTGTTTGAGATGGGCTCGGGCGTCACCCTGCAGGTTGATACAGAGCAATATAGTTTCACCTTCGTGTTTTCCTAGTGGGATAAGCTGGAGGAAAAGCCCCACGGGGGGATGTGGACTTGTTAAAGAACGCTTGTCTCCTAACTCTTTGCCCTCGTGGTGCTGTGCGAGGTTACGCCCAGGCACGCTGCCCTGGCCCGCAGCCGCGCGCTCGCGTTGCTGGCAGAAAGCGAGGCCTGCGGGCCTGTTTTCTGGGGGGACAGGCGGCCAAGCAGCAGCACGTTTGCCCACCCCGGGAATCCTCTCCAGCGCTTTATTTGCATTTGCCTGCTCTAGACAGAATTTGCATCTGCTCCAGAGGCACCGTGCGGTGTATGAAGTATTCAGCAGACAGATGCTCGTAATAATTAGCTGATTTTGACTGCTACGTGAGGCACGCAGCAGGTGAGGTGTCTAACGCTGATGTTCAATAGCCCACTAAGCTTGCTCTAGTGGCCTCTGCTGAGGAAACCTGTATAGCCTGTTACCAGGTAAAACAGGACTGCAGCCGGCTACTTATTGACAGCAGTCGTGTGGAAGACCCATGTCCCCGATTGCAAAGTCCGGAGCGTAAAGTCCTTGCCTACTTCTGTGCTGTCCTTTGCCTGGTCTCCGTGGGCCAGGCTTGGTTCTTGCTGCTGATAGCCGTGCACCTGAAGGGGGGTGGTGAGGCTGGTGCGGAAGTGGTAGCCGGGAAAGCTGCCCTTGTGTCTAGGGGGTGCGAATTGGCTTTGCTGGTGGAGATGCAGCCCTTGCTGGGAGTTTGAGTGCTGGGTCTGTGTGTTTTCTATTACTCTGGATTACCGTGCAGCTGGGGCCAAGTGACCTGAAGAGTCGCCTGACTGTTCACCTGACTGTTGGCAGCAGTTAAGTCATTTGTTGTATTCTGTGGCCTGTCTCCTAATACTACTGTGCTGTCTGGGAGTGAGAAAGATTAGGTAATCAAGCCTGTGTACTCTAACCAAAGCAGTTAAAAAAAAAAAAAATTACAGATGCAGAATTTGTTCTTTCTCTGGCTTGACCTTCTAGTTTTTCACTCTACTCTTCCAATTGCCATGGAAACCTCATTTTGACCTTTGTTCCTCGCGTCTCTCTTTCCTCTTCCTCTGTTGCCCCTATTGATGTTCTCCTCACTGTTTAGTCCAATGTTCCAAGTAAGGATGGCATGTAGTGGTTTGGGTGACTTGTTGCAACACCAGCCACCCTAGAAACCCTTTTTTCCATGGGATATTTGAAAGAGAAGATTTGCTTCTGTCATTGCAAGTCAGATTCAGTGCAGTTTGATGATGTAAACTGAGTTGTTCCATCTTAGTAAATGGAATAGCCTCAGTTCTACACCATTTGAAATGAACTTAACTTGGCCCTCCGTAGGCTGGTTTGCACTGGGTGGATCACTGATGTACTGGCATTCCGCTACTAAAAGTGTGGCTTGTCTGATGCTGAATGGAGAGCTTTAGCCAGCAATTTCAGTGGGATGTCACACCAGTGAGTATATAGTCTGCTTTGATGAAAGGTATGAGGAGCAAATCTGGCCACCAGGTTGTTGTGATTACTTTTCTGTTTTTCCCTCTGCTGCAGTTCACATATGAATCTATCAGTACATCTTGTGCTGTTAGGTTGAGAGGCAGTTATGTTAGTCCCAAGTCTTAATGTTTCAGATGCTGCAAAGTATTAGCCTTTATCCTTAGCTGATATTAAGAGAACAACCATTATGCTTGGCCAGAGGAACATCTGGAGATCAATATATTGTCTTAAGATCCTCTTTATGGTTACCTGCTAATGCAGAATTAAATTTTGTGGGCTATTAAATGCATGGGAGGAATTATGTTTATTACAGAGATCCCAATGGCTTTTTGCCAACGATACATAGTAGCTTTTGTTGCAGAAGCTGTTGTGAACCCATTTGTCTTTTGGACCTGAAACGAAATAGAAGTCTGAAAAACTGCTGATATTGCTGCATTAGCTTCAATTGTTTATCTGTGAGACCAGCCTGGAGGAGAGGGTGAGGGGGAAAAGAATGACTGTTTCTTTTCTTTCTTTCTTTTCTTTCTTTTCTTTCTTTTTTTTCTTAAAAAAAAATATGGCTGCTTTTTTGGTTGGATGGCTGATTTTTTTTTTTCCTCAGATTTTTCTGTTGCTTTTGGTTACATCTCTGTGGGTTCATTTGTTTGGCAAGCTTTGAAAGGGAAAGAGTGAGGAGTGCTTTCATGCCAAGATGGTTTCTCCAAGTTCTCACTAATCCATACTTTATAGTAGCTTTATCAGTAATTGGTTTGGGTATGTTGGCAGTGCTTGATAGCTTTCAGCTGGGTTTGTACAGTCAAACACATTTTCATAATCTACAGAATATTGTTCTCTTTAGATTTTGGTGGTTGTTTTTTTCCCCCCAAAATAACTGCTTTTTCAAACATTTCGGTGCCTCTTGTTTGCTGTACTATCATAATAAAATTCATTTTTAGCTTAGGTAATGTTTAGGAGAGTAAACCCCACACATGTAGTCTGCTGTTCTCTAATTGCAGCAGCTCAACTCCGTACTTCTTGATAAAACACAAAAGAACCTAATTAAGAAAGGAGGAATCATCATGAAGCTGGTTGCTTATGAATATTATCAGTATCCTTATAAAATGACACCTGGTGAATATGTTTCTGGATCCGATACCCATTGCGATGTCAGTGACTCGTGTCATCAGACACAGTATTTCATCCTTGCTCCTGGGAAGGTGCTTAGCCAGCAGGACTGAAAAGTGCTGTGGCACAAACAGCAGTGATTAAATTTGGGGGTAATTTCCCATTACCTACATGTGTCAGAACTCTGAAAATCCTGCAGCTTAGTAGGAGAAGGTGACAGATACCATTTACCTCAGCTGAAAATAATGACATGATGGCTTGGAGTGGACATTTCTCTCTGCAGCAAATCAGGCTGTGACCATTGAAACTGTTTTGTATGGAGCCAGCAATGCGAAGTTACAATAAACTGACCAGGGTAGATTTGGGATTTGAATATCCAGGGAAGGCAAAACTGAAGGAAGCCACCAATCTTCATGTACATAAAGGTTCTGCATACAGAAGATGCATAAACTGCCCTGTGTGTTGACCTGGCTTGGATAAAACGCCCTAAGCTTACAGCAAGGTAAGACTAGCTGTAGACCGTGGAGTTATGCTTACATTTAAAATACAGTATGTCCTTAATAGTGTGCTGAATGAGGACTCTGCTGCGATCTGTGACACTCCTCAAAGCATTGCACTTTTCAGCGTGGATGGCGTATAGTGACTGCTGGTTGCTTTGGACCCATGCAGAGGGGATGTACTGAATGTGCATTACTAGCATGTGGGACCTCCTTAGTAGGACCTCGACACCCTTTCTGCACATTCCTGTGTAGCTTTGAAGTTGTATGCCTTTGATCTGCAGAAGGACAAATTAAAAAAAAAAAAATTTCCTCCCCACAGGAGGTGGAGTGCATTCTCCTCAGTTCAGATGAGACCTTTTATTGCACTGGTTTTGTCTGATGCAGCCAAAAGCTTTGCTGAACATCGCTGCATTATTTACAGGTGTTAGTAAAGCATAAGTGTGTCATTACAGTGCATGAATTAGCCTCAGTTACTTAACATCATTACTGAGATTAGACCTTTCAGAAAATAGCTGTGACCTGATCCAAAAGAAAGCTTTGGTTTATAAATGTTCCAAATAGGATAAGAACATTGTCTTCTACTTGGTACCATATCATTAAAAATAAGATCCCAAGAAAGAGCAAAGAGGGGTATTAATGAATCTCCTGTTGTGCCCTAGCTTTGGTTTGAGATCTAGGAGCATTCCCAAGTCAGCGGGAAGAATCCCGCTTTCCTTGCAGTAACCAGAAAGCTCAGCAGCGAGAGCAGGGGCCGGCTTGGACCTTCTAACGTGTATGATGAGCAGAGACCGCTGTTCTTCTTGCTGTGGGAAGGAAAGCTTTTGAGATGAGATAGAGCAGGGCAGTTTTATTACAGCGCGGGGCTAACTTTGGGGGCATTCCTGCTTTGCCATTAGCTTTCTGCCTGACTTTGGGCAAATAGCTTGAGTGTTTTGTCTCCTGCTCTGTATTTTGCTTGCTCGTGCACCCATGCAGGCACACACCCTGGGCCCGCTCCGTAGTGGCCTGGCTGCTCAACAGCTCAAATGCTCACCAAGCTTATCGTGAGTGACCGACCGTAAGGCAACCGTCAGCCAACAGCCGGCTGGTGCTACATGGAAACTCCCTTGCTGCTCTGGCTGCCTTAAGGTCCCAGTTCAAGGCCAGTAAGATGAGAAGATTAAGAGGCTTGTTCAGAGTCGTATGAGCAGCCTGGGGCAAAGCTCGGAGCGGGAGCCAACTCTAAGTCCCTCGAGCCCTTCTCTAAAAACCTGCCTTTGTAGACTTCCTGTGTTTTATCATTCCTCTTTAAATCTGACCGTTATGATGACTAATGTAAACCAGCGTTTGCCATCTGCAGTAAGGCTAGTTAAAATGTTAAATGTGACTTTAAGCAGAGTGCCTACTACTGCTCTGTCCTGTTACTGATTGCGGCCATTGCTTCGCTAACCAAGAGCTCGCTTCGGGCTGCTCCGCAGGCGTCTGGGGCGCCGGGGCCGGAGCTGCCTGCCCACGGGCTGCGGGCCACGGTGAGCGGTGACTAACGGGTGCCGCTGTACTCATGCATAGCGAGCTTTGCAGAAGATTACAAAGTGCAGCATCAAAGCGAAAAATCTGTTGGGGAGCATCTCTGAAGAGGTAGCGACCCCCCCCCCCCCCCCCCCCCCCCCCCCCCCCCCCCCCCCCCCCCCCCCCCCCCGGTTCTTTTGCTGCTGCTCCTTCGTGTCGGCAGCACCTGCTTCTCGTTGCAGCCTGTAGCTGCTAATGTGCTTGTAGGAAAGTGATGCTGGGTGGAGAGGATCTCAAATGGTGCTCTAGGTTTTTGAGGAGATGATGATTCATGTTCCCCCATGAAACGGCAAAAGTGCATTTATCAATATGCAAGAGATCAATGAAGAAGCAGATATGTCTAATAGGTTGCCCATAGAATGGGAACATGGGAAGAGGCGCTCCAGGCTGCGCTGACCTTCGTGGCCGTTGTTCCTGCCCTAGTAGCCCCTGCAGACTTTGAGTGCAAGTCCTGGGTGCCGAAGGGGACGAATGTGGGGAGGGTTTGCATGAGCCCCTCTGCCCTGTTCTCACCATCCCTGCTCTGTCCTCTACTTCTCTTTGTATCGTACAGCTGCACACAGACATACCAGTTCACAGGGGCACATGTTGGACAGGAGGCAACTGGGGTGCATTGGAACAAGAGAGCGTCTGCTCAGATGAAAGGTGAGGCTTCTTCCCTTGAGGACAGCCTGGCACAGCAGCAGCTTGCCCGGCGGATTGTGTTGTCTCTGCTGGTAGGGGGTTTCAAGACCAGATTGGGTAAAGCCCTGAGCAGCCTGGTCTGATCTCACTGCTGACCCTGCTTCCAGCAGGAGGACAGACCAGAGACCTCCTGTGGCCTCTGCCAGCCTGGCTTGCCTGTGACTGTGAATCCTCCCCTGCCGCAAAGGCCGTGGGGGCTCTCTTGGGAAGGATGTGGGCAGGGAGCTTCTGATGCACAAAGGGACAAAGCGGGACTGTTTCAGCTGCATGTGCAAAGGTTGGTGGGGTAGGGTATGGAGGTGCCAGCAAAAGGAGTGCAAGATAGCCTAGGAAGGAGAATCTCCTTGGAAGATGTTGGATATGGATATTTTCCGCTAGGAATGATGTGAACAGCCCCAGGGTCTCACTGCTTGCCAGCTGGCCTTGACTTTGCAAGAGAGCTGAGAGGAAGGTCTTCCTGTTCGCACATATGTATGAGGCAGATGTTGGTGGAAAGTGCTGAGGAAGCACGTGGCATGGAAATGCCTCTATAATTTTAATAGGAAAGGGTTGCCAACACAGGTCCGGGTGGCCTGCTTCAACCAGACTGCCAAATTAGCAAGGTTCACAGAGGGGAGAGCGTGTCTGTACGCTGAGGAACACAGCATAGCGGGGAGCAGGAGGGATCCCTGCCATGGGTCAGGGCCTTACAGGACCCTGGCATGTAGAGGCAGCCGCACACGGCTGAGTCCCCGGGAGCTGAGCGGCGCGGGGGCCCGGTGCGGTTGCACTGGCCTCCTTCAGCCTTCTTGAGAGCTCCCGGTGGCTGAAGGCTCTGTTTAGTGTGATTGCTTAGCTGATGCGTGCATGAATTCACAGCTGCAGGATGTGCTGAAGGTAACACGGGATGTGCTACTCCCGGGCGGTTCTGGCTGCTGGGACTTTAGAAAGGATTAATGGGCCAAAGGGAAGGAGGAGCAGTGCTGCGTATGGGAATTACTCTACCTTTTAGTAAGTCTTCAAGGCCTTAGAAGAAATGATTTTGAATGCTGGTGGATCAATATCCTAACAGAGAGAGCACAAGATGGACCACCAGTTAACGTGCACTGCAGCCCACTGCTGGCGTTGTTAGGAAGCAAGCTGGGCAGCTTCTCCCGCAGCCGTCCGTCGCTTGGGCCACCGCCCAAGAGCTGTGCTCTCCGCCGGGCTTCGACGCGAGTGGCACTCGTGCTGCTGGTGCCTCGACACCATCGCCACTTCTGCATGCTCTCGATGACGGGATACAAATCCTAATTGAGGTCTGTCCTCCTGGAGGAAGGTGCTTGTTGAAAGCGTGGAACAGGTATCTTCAGTGTGGTGCAATTTGAGTGTGCTTGGTACCTGCAAATGGTCTAAAGTCCGTAGCACGTTTCTCAGGTGGTTTAAGGTTGCTGCTTTTCAAGTGCAGGTAATTTTGAGGCAGATTGGTAGGGAGCTGGAAGAGGAAGTGAGGAACACATGGATTTGGGAAATGTTTTAGCTCATTTTACTAGCTCCCCCAAAAGTCTGTGTTAAAAAGAGGGCTACTGTGAGTAGAAAAGTGCAGCCTGTCTTAGAGGGACTGTGTGAAGGCAACTAGAAAGAGAAAAGGTCTTAGAAGTGCCTGATATTTAACAAGTGTAAGAAAGGGGAAGCTAGTGGTAATGAATTTAAAGCATAAACAGTAAACGTGGAAATGCAGGGAGGTGAGGATGGACGGACAAAAGCTGAAATCTAAGTCATCAGCAAGGCGGTTAGAAATCCTGTTATGTTTGTTTGTTTTTTGAAGGTGTATTAAAAGCACAGGAAGTACCAGCAGTGGTGGCAGTGCGTTCCTGGGAAGCGCAGCACTGTTGGTGATAGTAGAGGCGAGGTGATAACCTACCCAGCCGTAGGTTAAAGCTTGGGTACAGGCTTTCTGAGGTCGCCTCTGGAGCTGCGAAAGAGTCAGGCAAGGACTAGTGTGATTTTGTATTGATTTTTAATTTTTTCAATAACTTGCGGAGCCCTGGGCGAGTGCCAAGGCACTGAAAGGAAATTCATGTGTTAGTACTGGATGAGCAGCAAAGGATCGATCCAGGGAAATCAAATTCAGGTAAACATAAATCACCGTGGTAGCAGACCCAGACGAATCAGAAGACAGACGGATATGTGATTCCAGTAATAACGACCGGATGAAGAGCTCCTTTAGCGCCCGTTGCAGTTGGCTGGGGGAGACGAATCCTCTCAGGCTCACCATCTTTTTGATGATGATATAAGTTTGTTTGATCGGAATAGTAGCATTCCTGCAGTATGCTTGGTATCTGGCGATATTTTGATTGAGAAGCTAGGGGAGTAGGAGATGAACTTTGTTCAAGTTTTCGTTCCGGGTGGCGGGGGGCGAGCTGTGAGAGCAGCGGGGCTGCTGCGCTCGCAGAGAGCCTGCGGTATTTTCTCAGCGACCCGAGCGGCCCCCCGACCGCCGTTCTGGCCCAGCTCGCAGGCGGCGCAGCAGCCCGCGGGTTGTAAATCATCAAGAGGCCGGGGCAGCGTCGCGGGCGTGGGAGAGCGAGACGTGTTCGTTGTGGCGGAGCGCGCGGCCGTGGGGCCGTGGGGCGGCCGGGCGCCTCTCCCAGGCCCGCGTCGGGCAGGGCCGCAGGCGGGGTCGCTGCAGCCCTCCGTGGCCGCGCGGTCGCGATGCCGGGGTGGGGTGAAGCCGGGCAGATGCGCTGAGTAAGGAGCTGATCATCTGAGCGATCTCCTTTACCCACTTGAATTAGGAGGATGGGATGCGTCTCGCCGTGGGGCCACTCCAGCTTGGCTCGTGCTCATCAGCGCGGCTCAGGTACTGCGTCTCTATTGGCAGAGTCTCGGGGGATGCTCATCAAGTTGTCTTCCCAGATCCTCACTAGCGACGCTTTTTAGGAGACACTAACGTCATACTTCTGTGTGTCGTTTTTCTTCGGTTTCGGTAGGAGCGGGGGAGCGTTTTGGGTCACCAGTTAGTACACAGCAGTAGGTCTTGGAGACAGTTTTCTCACCTATTCCAGCAAAAGCAGTAGTAGAATACAAAGGCTAAGGAGAGCTAAATGTGAAAGCTAAATAGGAAATTCATCCTTTTCTTAATTCCTGGAGAATTAAATTGGCCAAACTGAGTCAAATGTCTCCCATGTAAATAACTTAGTCATTAGCTGTTGTCTAGAGAGCCCAAACAGGCGAGCTGATACTCCCTGTGAGCAGTGTCCTCAGCCGTGACCATCCTGCATGTGCTTCTTGGCCCTGTAAACGCCTGACAAGGTCAACGGCTTGGGTCGCCGTCAGCTCCTGGTTTGTCCCAGTCATCACCACCGCTGTTCTGCAGATCCAAGAGATTAGCTGCCCCAGCGCAGGATCTCAGGGCAGCACTGGACTGCTGCTGGGCCTGCCTCCTTCCACCCTCCCCGGGGCAAGATTCAAATGGGCACGGTGTCTGGAAATCTCTGAGCCTGGAGTTTGCTCCTGGCAAGCTTATAGGTGGTAATGAGGGAGAGAGGCAGACATTTCTACGGGTGGCAGAAAGTAAGGAGATAAGAAAGCATCTGTAGTTCATTAGGTTGGCAGTCATGGGAATAAAGGATCTTGAGCTGCTTATACATAGTTGTGTGCAGTGCAACTAGAAACACGTGCGATATGCTTGGTTGCAAGAGAAGTATGTGTATAACATAGCCTTTCTTTCTTACCACCAAGAAAGTTTGCATCAAAAGCAGGACCGCAGCAAAACTGGCTCTTCTCCCTTCCCCAGTGGTGCATCTATGGTCACAGCACGGGTCGTGTGGATTTATCAGAACCGAAGTTAGATTCACTCCTCAGAGTCACAGGCCCCGATTCTGCAAGCACCATGGGTTTGGCTTTGATTTTACGGTAGCCAAGGGGGTACAGCAAGTCCCCTAGGAAAAGCTGGGCCTGCGGGTGACCTGCTGCAGGACTCAGAGAGCCCCTTGGTGACGCAGTATGGTGTGCTGATGCTGCAGGCCCTTTGTCCATAAACTGCGCTGTAAATTGTTATGAACTGATCCCAGGGTCAAGTGATGGGGCATCATCAAAATAGCTTTGAAGAACTGGGAGAGGTCTTTGGGAACACTGTGCCGGTGGAGTCGTCATGCTGCTTACCCCTGGAGGAGGTGTTGAATCCCAGGGCACTTGTTATCTCCAAGAGATGATGCAGTTCCCCCACTGTCTTTCTCCTTTTTCTTTGCGCAGCATTTGCTGGGCTTTTCCTCTAATAAACCCATGTAACTTTCAGTGGGATTTTTGGACCATGTCATAGGTTCATTCCCATCTCCTTGGCAGTTTGGCCTGTGTAACACAGGCTAAGAGGAGCTTCTAAACCTTCTGAATTTCTCTACAGCTCCTTAAAAGCATTGAGTGGTGTAGCCAGCCATTACTCACTGCAGATCCTTAAATTATGAATTGTTAATGAGAGTGCAAAAGAAAAAGAATAAAAATGAAAAGTGGATTTCATTATCAAAACAATTTAAAGCTTATCTTTGAAGATAATAAAATAAGGTCTGATTCTTCTATAATGGGAAATAAATAAATCTTAATCATTAACCTGAAAATTATAAATTCACATACATCTTTCTTACAAGGAGCAAGAGTACTTACTCTGCCATTGCTCTTCTCCTTGCACTGTGTTTTAAACACACAAAGAAACAGGGCAGATGTGCAGAAGTGGATCAGCAAGTCAAAATTCAGTAGGCGTTCCTGCCCTGGAGTAGCGGCTTGCTCTCTGGGCAGCGCCGTCGGTGAGGTCCTCGCTGCGGAAGGATCCCGCTCGATGCGCGTGAAGGCGTCGGGCTCTGGCCGCAGCTGCCTTGACGCGGTGGCCGCGGTGGGCTCGCACTGCAAGCTCCCTCCTGCCCGCGCCGCAGCACAGCGGCCCGCCTCGCTTCGGCACGCCGCAAAGCTGCTGCACAACGTGAACTGCTGCTTAGCACGTTTGGGATACTGTGCTTTGGACGGCGCTGAAGGATTTGCTGCGGTTACGGTGGCAGCGCCGGTGTCTGCACCGGAGGGGAAGCAGCACAGCAATGGGGCGGTCGGGAGTGAACCCTGAGCCAGGCTGGAAAAGGCAGTGGAGGGTGTTTTGCCCCAGGACAGCACTGGCGATGTCGAGGATGGTCTTTGCCCCGTTTTGCTGGACCCACAGGGTTCCTGTTTATGTAGCCCTTTCTTTGGGTGTTTCTTTGTTTACTTTATTATTGTTGGTGACGGGCAGTGGAAATGGAGTGGCTTCATACAAGTAACGGTCTTTTAACTCTGTAATCTGTTACGGCGAATTTCTTCTCTCCAAATATTTCCTCGAGACCAATTCTAGGTTTAATGCGACAAAGCTCCTCTCTCTTTTTTTTTTTTTTTTTTTTTTTTAAAAAAAGAAGAGAATCTCGTTCAGACGCAGTGTGGCAGGGAACACCACACCAGTCTACAGAAGCAGATTTTAGACAAAGGATGGTGCAAACGAAAATGCAGCAGCTTTGCAAATAGTTTGGCTTTCTTAATGGCAAGAAAGAATGTTTGCCGGGGTGCTGCCAGGGCTTGTACCCCTCAGAAAGGAAAAAGGGACAAATTTTTGGTAGGTGTAAGTCAATATAGTTTCGTGGAAGTCGGTTTTCACAAGCCATGCCTCAGTGCCCAGTTTGTGTTTTGCGCCTGTTTGGGCATCTAGTTCACAAAAGGGTTTGAAAATGTCACTTGAAAATATCTGCTGAGTTTCAGTGCGGTGTCATCATAGGATATGAGCCTCCATCCCGCTGTGGGTGGAGAACTCGTGACGTGGCTTAGGAGCAAAAATGCCCCCAAATTCCCCAAACAACCTGGGCAAAGTCACAGTGTGACCTACTGCGAGAAAGAGGCAGTCGTGGGGGGCTCGGCGTGCCGGCCGGTGACCTTCCGCTTGGCTCTGATCCAGCAGCTTTGCCGCTGGGGAGGGTGGTGGTGCAGCAGAGCTACCAGAGATACCCTGGGATGGGGCCGTTTTGGTTCTCTCTGTGGGAGCCCTTCTCGATAGCGTTGTTACACGTCCGCTGAGCGATGCGAAGGGCCGAGGGGGTGGTGGGGAACAAACCCCTGTAGCGGGATATCGAGAAACCGTGTGCGTAGGTGGTGCGGAAGGGCTTGCTGAAGGGGGTCCGGCCCGGCACCCTCGGCTGCCACGGGAACGCTTCCCCGGGCGCCGCAGCCCTGCAGAATGGGCACTGGGTGCTCTGCCAAGCTGCCAGTGCTGCAGCACGGGTTCGTGGAGGAGCGGGGAAGCCAGAGGAGTTGCAGTCCCCCTCCCTGCTTTAATACCACTCGAAATGATTCGTGTGCCAGGGAAACCTCACCAGCCTACTGCGGTGGGTTCGGCTCGGGTGGCTGTGGCGGCCCAGCATGATGCGAAGGGATTGCAGAGAACTGTTAATGAAAGAAGCTTGTGCTTGACATAGCGTCTCTGTTGCTTCCACAGTTTTATAGGCATCTTTCTCTGCACGTGTTTTCTTTGCGAGGAACAAATGACTGGACATCTGGGTGATGCTATGCAAGTGGTTTTTTTTTTGCAATTATCAGTGTCTATCTTAATCTGCAAAGTCAGGTGATTATCATCTTCATAAAATAAATGACATCTTGGGGACCGATTAATTAAGGGTAAAGACATAAGTTGGTGCAGCAAACCACTCTCTCTCTCAAAAAAGTGAATTATACCTTAGTAGAATATATTTGCTGTTCTCACAGTTTTTCTCATCATCATAATTGAGAATACAGAAGATATTAACCATTGAAAATCTCCAGAAGTTATTAAGCAAGGTCACATAAATTATTCTAAATTCCCCTGATTCCTGTTGTTCATAATTTCTACCTTTGGCACTAAAATAGAACGGAAAATATGCTACAGATAACCAAAAAATATCTTGTGAACTACTTTATTTCAGAAGGAGGAAAAAAAGCCTGTCAGTGGTTGATAATCTAATCTGGCTAGATTGTTTTTACTAAATAACACTAAAAGTGTGGGTTTGTACGAGGAAAGCTCTAATGGTCAGGAGGCTTCTCTTGAAGCTGTTTATCTGTTCCAAGCACCAGCACAATATTCATGCAAACTTCATAGTTTTCTCAGTAATAGCTGCAATATCATACCCCAGCCTCATCTCAGCATAGGCGAATCAGAACCTTAAATTTAGAGGTAGATTTCCCCATCTCGTTGGTTTACTTACATGTGATTGCTGTGGTGCAACAGCTAGGCGGAGGCTGGGGCAGGAAGATGCTGGGTTTTGTGAGCAGGTCTTGGAAGCCAATATTGGCTTGTCCTCCTTGCCTGAGGAGGAGCAACAATACCTGCCCTGAGCACGAAGGTAGGCAAGATGCTTCCTGCTTTGGTGGGGGGGGGCTTGAAATGGGTTTTTATGCTGTGATTTTTTAACTGCTCTTTTAGATGTAAAGTAAGGGAAAGTTTAGCTTTTCTGAGCCTTTTTTGTGCTGCCCCTCGAGGTCTGGATGAACCACTACCTCCAATGTGCAAGTCTGCAGCAGAGCTGTATGATATCCTGGGATGGGGCCATTTTGGTTCTCTCTGTGGAAGCTCTTCTCGATAGCGGTGTTACACGTCCGTTGAGTGATATGAAGGGCCAAGATGGGAACTGAGTGCACAGCCTAGGATTAGGACACTCTGCTGAGATTTGGGATGGGAAGCTCCCCACCCCACCTCCTCTGCTCGGAGGGGGCAAGGATGGGCAGAGCTTGTGCAACTCTCAAAACTGAATCTTGGACTGGGATGAAATGGAGGTGTTGCTTCCTGCAGCTAGTCCTTGACTTTTCTGATCATTTTCTCTTGTCCTCTGCTGGGTGGGGTGTCCCGTTAGAAAGGCACATTCTTACATGCTACCATCTGTTTTGCTGTAAGGAAAATACTGTCATAAAATTTGCATGTATTTTTCACTCAGATCTATTTGTGCATACAGGACCACTGGAAAACTGTAGCTCAAAGTACTGAGACTCATCTTCCCACATGTATTAGCGATCCTAAATAAGTAATGAAGCAGACGTAGTTAAGATGCAAATGCAAAGTATCTTATTATCAGCTTGGCTTGCATTAAGCTGTTAATTTCCATTAGCATTAATGAGAAGACACACCCAAAGGTTTTCCCAAGGCAAGAATTCTGATCCTACGAACAATAATTTCCCTTTTTACAGTGTCTTTTGATCAAGGATATTTGAATTTTGCAAACTTAATTAAGAATTAATTAATTAACAATATCCCTGTAAGGAACAGCAAATGGCATTTTTGCTGTTTTGCCAGTGTGTGGATGGAGGTTGCCTAGCAGGACGCGAGACGCTGGGCTCTGAACCACCTTCAGCTTACTAGGGGCTTTCACGTATATGGCTGTTCACCATTTAAAGTTTCCCTTCTCTGAGATTTGTTTACTTAGTTGGTGTATGAGAAAGCTTTCATTATTCAAAACTTACTTGTGATTATGAAAAAAACTCATTTGCATATAACAATTCTCTCTTATTTGTTATGATTGCAGTTTCTGTTAAAGTAAGTATCATACAGATCTGTTAGGACATTCATATCTGCGTTTGCAGAAATAGCAGACAATTTTAATAGTTATCTGTAGAAACAAATTACATTTTGGTTGTAAATCACAGCTGACCTTATTAAACAGTACGTTGGGGTGTTTACTGTGTGATTTCCTGCTGCATATTCTCTATCTGTGTGAACAGATTTTAGTGCTGTGTTTAGTGGCTAGCTAATTTCTACGTATTCATTTTATGGAATATTTATTCCTATCACTCAGCCAGATTTGTAAACCAAATTTACAAATGATGGGGGTATGTTCTTCTTCGCAATTAGGATGATTCACCACTGGCATAACTAATAGGAAAACAGGATACTAAGAAATTATACCCTTCTGCTTGAGACTGAGAATGTAGCTTTAGGACTGAGATGGTAGGAAAGGGAAGGGGAGAATAAGAAAGAAGGGGAGAGGATGAAATCTTGAAAAGAGGCAAGCAGGTGAGGAGCTGAGAGGCAATGTATTGGAACAAGATAAAAAGTGACAGCATGTAATAAAGGCTGGGAAAGCTTCTTCCCTTACTGAAAGATAAAATAATGAAGAAATAAATAGTGATAATGAAAATAATCTAGGCAATATATGATATATGCATCTTTCCCTCAAAAAAAGAAAAGAAATATTCTTTCATAGGGACTCGTATCTAAAAGTGTTGGAAATGCTTGAGAAGTCTTTGGATTTCCATAGAAGGAAAGACTGAGAAATGTCTGGGGGTGGGTTAAGTGTGAGGGCTGCAGCAGGTAGGAGGTGATGGAGAGGGGTGCAGCTGGGGGGAGCGTGGGGTCCTGCGTGTGTGGGGAAGGGATTTTGGTACTGCATGGCACAGGTACAAGTGCGGGCTGAGCCCTGGTGGAGCGCAGGCATTGCCCTGCCTGCTGTCTGGGTCCTCCGCAGGAAGACCTGAAGATGCTCCAAATTCCTCCTAAGGCAATTCCTGGAGAGTAAATCTGCCTCAGCAGTGCCAAAGGCAACGGGGAGAGCTGGCGTGTTAGGACACGTTATCCTAGCTGCGTCCAGATCTAGTATCTGGGGCTGCTTTGGGCACTTTCGATGTTAATAGCTTATTCTTTGAATCTCACAGGAGGTAAAAAGCTATGGAAAGCTCCAGGATCAAAATGAAAGCTATATGGAGAGAAATTTTTTTTTGTTCAGACTGCTTTTCTGCAAAAAGCACTTGTCACAAGAGGACGGCCAGCTGTGCGGGCAGAAGCGGCTGCCTGCTGGCCGGTGAGGATTTGGGTCGCCTTGCGCTGCTGAGATTTCTTTCCTGGTGCATTGGCTCTAGGGGCCTAGGTGAAAAGAAGGCTTTGAAGGTATCTCAGAGCTGATGCCTGCTGTGAGATCGTACTCTTCCTCCCTGGAAAACTAGTGCAGGACTTGGTTACTGAGAAAGCTGCACACACAACATCCATAACTGGCGCTGCTTAACACCAGGCAGCAGGTTAACATCGAGGAGTCAGCACTGGGTAAAGAAAAGCCAATGCCAACAGAAACTGAGGAAGGAAAGAGCTTATCCATCCTCTTTTCTATCTGTAGCGCTCTCAATCTGACCCATTTGAATTTTAAAATCTTCTCTGAGAAAGAAACAATTTCAACCTGTAATAAACCTGCCTCCATGGGGTTTTGTGCTGGCTGGGAGGCACTACTCCTTTTATGTCATCCTTTGGGAAGATGACCTTCATCTAGTCCCATATAGTCATTAAAATTAGGCATTATACAAAACCTTTATCATTTCAAAGGATTATCCTTTTAGGTTTTTCTCTCCTGCCCCCTCTTCTTTTTCTGATTTAACAGTCTTTTTTCTTTCACAGCTGATCTAGAAAGTTTAGAGTAACTTGATTTCTCATTTTGCTTACCCTCAGCTTTGTGAACCAGGCCCATGGGCACTTGAGGTGCACAGTACTCTGAATAAGCGTGAAGGTGGACATCTCTAGCTCTATCGTGGGTAGCTGCAGGATATGCTACCTAAGCCCAGTTTATACGTATACAGAATATACTGAGTTAATAGGGGTGTTCTTGGGGTACATTTAGACTGATTCTGTGCCAGACTGTTGTCTTGTATTGATTTATACCCATGTAGCTGTGCCAGCCTGGCTAGTTGCCTTCCTATACAACCATGATGAGTGATGTGTTTTGGGATGTGGTTTTCTTCATGTTATTGAAGACACAAAAATTGATTAACTGCATTGTTTTTGAAGAATCCTGCTGAGCAGAGTAGGATCTAAGTCATTACTTGAATTTGGTTTGTATGGCCAAAACTGTGTAGGATTTATGCTCTTTAGGACAGGGACGCTCTGGGCCGCCTGTGAAACTGGAGCTCCTGAAAGTAGCAGCTGCTAGAGGCAGCCCCTGAGCATATCATTTCTGAACTAAACTCCAGTGATGTGTCTGATCACATTTCTTATCCTAGCTCGCCAGCTGCTGCAGCCTGGGGTTTTAATTGTAAGAGCGTGCTTATCTCGTTTCTGATACCTACAGACCCCCGAAGCTGGTGTGCTGCACTACCCCTAAATTGCTACCAAGCACCTCCCCCTTGCAGACCTCGCTCCAAGCAGGGTGCATTAGCCCTCCTAGGCCTAACCCTGCGTCACATTTAAAACTCGGAGAAAAGCAGGCGAGCCCAAAATAAAGATCAGCTACCCAGCCCTGGACAGCGAGGCGCCTAAACGCGGCAGGACGATTCCACGTAGGTGCAGCGTCCACTCGTCCGTCGGCTGTGACACCTAATGCTAAGCTGGATCTAGGCTGCGGTTAAGCGCCTGAAGATCGGGGAGTTCATCCTCCTGGGCCACCTGGAGGGAACGAAGCTTGGTAACAGCTGGCGCCAAGGCAGGCGAGGAGCTGAATTTGGCAGGCAGAAACCAGCACCTCTCCTTAGAAGGAGCAGCCGTACAGCTGAGAAACACTCGCTGGCAAACTCTGGGAAGTCGTGGAGACCAAAGCAAACACCTCAGAAAGGCAAACAAGCAAAGGTACGCTACCGGGACTAACTTGTGCTCTGTGAATGCATTGACTACTGTGCTCTAAAATAGAGATTTGTTTATGCTGCAGCCGTAACCGTGAGCTGGAAGGTGGGAACCTCCTGCCTGCCCGTGACCCCTCAGCACTGGCTGGGAAGTGGTGATCAAAGCGGGTGGCCTGGGCCCAGAAGAGACCTGTTTTAGCAGAGCTGTTGTGGTGGTGAAGAGGCCATTGCTTCTGCCCACTGCCACCTCAATTTTTTAAACAGGACATTTGTCAGACCTGTAAATTTGTACAGCATCTTGCAGTGTGCAGCCCTTATTTTGGCTAGAGTCTCCAGGTGCTCCCATAGCAGAAATAATAAAATAGGGCAGCTCCCTGCGGGGCACAGCAGTTGTGCAGTGCAATGATTGGTATAAGCAAGTTGGCAAGTTGTCCCGATAAAACCACCACTCAGGAAGCAAGATATGCAAGTTATGACAAATCTAATCGTCTGTTCAAATATGAAGTTTCTGCTTTGACTTAGCAGGAAGGTGCTGACAGAATCTCTCCCCAGTTGCCACTTAATTACAATTACTACGGCCACGAGCTTAAGCAACAGACTCTCATCTGGATTTTCAGCAGGTCAAATTATTCATTAATAACCTCTAGGCAAAGCCTTGCCAGCTCATGTGCATAAAAGCCACTTAGAGTGGTCGTCCCAGGTTTTACCAAGTCTCTCCTTGGTCTGGAAGGTTCAGCAGCAAAGCGGATGGGAGAGAATCTGCAGCGGCTCCTTTCTCCCTTCTTCAGGCTAATGCGGGGTTCCTGCTGCGCCAGCTCCTCGAGGGTGGCTTATTTCTGTCTAATTAAGCATCTGTGAAGGCCACAGCTCTTAACAACATTACTACTTCTGGTGTCTTTCCCATAAAAATTATTTAGGTTTTCACAGAAAATCTGAATCATGAAACTTGAGTCCTCCTTCTTCCCTCTTCCTACCTAATTTTTGGTATCAAAAGTAGTGAAAGGTTAAGTACTTTTATCACAGTTCCTAAACCAAGTAACTCTACTTTCCAGCAAAAGTTTCACTAAAAATTTCTCCTTCTCTGAGTCCCAGGCGTCCTCTTGACGTGGCTCGAGCGAGTGTGGGCAGCACCTGAGCCCCCCATCTCTCCTCCACAAGGTTAGGTTTTATCTTTGCGTCTGGCTCATGGCTGATTTCTGAGAAAACCTTCAGCTTTCGCTTAACACAGCCCTGACAGAGATGCAAAGAGACGCTTCTCCCAGAGACGGGAGTTTCCTTTCCGTCCCTTGTGCGTGGCGGCGTGGGAAAGGCTTGGGAAAAGAAAGGCAGGCTTTGGAGGAAGCACTGGCATACTTTAATGCTATTGCAGTGCTCATGAAACCGTTCTCCTAATGAAGACAGACATAAAAATACCTCCTGTGATTATCAGAAATGCGCTACCTGAAATATTTGCTGTTTTCTGGCCTTGAAAGCGGGCAGTAGACAGGAAAGTATTTTGACCTCTATTATCAAGTGCAGGTTTAAAGTGTAACACAGAAACTGTCTTTGCCGTTTTCTCGCTATGGCAGCGTGCAGGAGGAGTTTTGCCTCCTTAGAGTGAAAAGTCCATGCCAATTTTTTTCCATAAAACACAAATGCTGCCAGAATTCCAATCACAAATGTAGAAACATTTCATTTGATTGTTCAACATTATCAATCTAAAACATTACAGAAATAATGAAGCATTATACAAGTCTAAACATAATGTTTTATTAAAGCACCAAGAGAGAGTCAAACTGATCTATTTTGACACTTCCATGGTGAAAATAAGATCAGCGTTGATGTACTCCCACAAAATACTTTGTTTTTCATCTAAACTGTGTTTTCCGATGGAAGCCTGCTGCCTGCGGCACGTTCGGCCGGCGCTGCCCGTGCCTTTGCCGGGGTGCCGGCTGCCGGAGCGGGCCGTCCCCGCGCGGGCGGGCTGCGAGCAAGGCCATGCTCGGCGCCCGGCCCTTCCCCGGCGCCGCCGGTCCTGCTGCGCGGAGGAGGGCGATCCCCGCCAGACCGAGCAACGGAGGTCTCGCGCTCGCCTGCGGGAAGCTCTTCTGTAAAGCAGACTTACGGGTCGGGCTCCCTCGGGGCGGTTAGGTCGCGTTTAGCGCCAATAGCGTGCGATCGAAGAGGAGCTGTCGGTCCGGAGAGCTCCGCTAAGGACAGGCTGCTCGCGGGCTCGATCCCTGCGCTCCTACGCTGCGCGGACGGGTGACCCCAGGGGCCGCAGGAGGAGGTGGGTTTGCTTCCTCTCCCGATCTTGCTGGCTGTCATCCCAGCGCTTTCTGCTGCGCCGACTTTAATCTGCCTCTTGCTCCCTTTGATAGCGCGTTTGTGCTCTTAACGTTCCGGGTTTACACCGTTTGCTGGTGCGAGTTAAAAGCCCGATCGCCACTGCTGTTGTATTGAAGGGGTCTGTAGGTGCCTTCTGCGCGCGAGCTCTCCGAAGGCTGGGCGGGCGGAGGGAGAGCGTCGCCCTGGCGTGGCTGAAGGTCCAGGGAACCGTTTCTGCGAGGCTCTGCAGGAGGCTTCTGGCTGCTGGTCGCCCCCGAGGCGCAGTTAGGGGCGTCGCGCCTGGAGCAGTGCTCCCTGCCTCCCGGAGACTTGCTCTGCCGTTCCCGCCAGCCTCCCGCGCCCGGTGCCCCGCGGCACCTGCGTGCGGCGGCGGCCTGGGGCACGCTCGCAGGTGTCGCGGGGACTCGTCAGCCTTAGACACCAGGCGAGGAAGAGAGACGAAAGCTGGGAAGAAAATTTCACTGCCCAGGTTTTGTTTACGAAGAAGCGTTTTGTGTTTTAGAGTGGCTCGAGTCGTTCTGGATCGCTCTGCTGTGAGAACTCTTTAGTGTAGGAGGAGAATTAAAGCACCAGCAGAGAAACACTTTCTATAGCCCATTTCCATTATTATTACTGCTTATTCCTACTGTGTCTGAAGCAGAAAAACACGTGAAGGGAATGTGTTAAAGTGCACTTTTGTGCGTGTTTTCCCAGGATTTGTATGATGGCATCAGTTTTCAGCCTTCTGTTCCTTCCTCCATGGCCTGTGTTTGAGTGAGGTACTGCTGTTGGTAGCTTTTCAGGGATGCAGGCAAGGAACAGGAAGCTAAAGTAATGTAGTGCAGTAATAGTTTAATACCTGAGACGAAGGAGAAGTAAAGAAAAGAAGGAAGAAGTTTTTCCAGCTGGACTCCTCCACTGTTTGGATCAAAGCTTCCAAAAACATCTGAAAGACAAAAATATGGCTTTCTGGAGTCTTAGCTTAAAGAATTCATTTGCAAATTAAATATTGCTCTTAACGCTTACAATTTTGATACGTTGGTTTACAGAAAGGAGGCATAAGTTAAAAATAATGAAGTAGCGTGGGCATTTCAGTGCTGTTCAATTACAGCATGTGTCTCTTGAGGATGATGGTTGTTAGACTGCAGGTGTGCCTGTAACAGGTGTTTCTCTGGAGATGCCTTTTTTGTGCATGCTTTAAAAAAAGTGTTACAAACCTTGTTGCTTTTGTCTTCTGCTTTGTAGCTCTTAGTTTTACAGGAGGGAGGAGGACAAGGGAAAGGGAGGAGGAGGAAGGGAAGACAAGCAGTGAGGAGAAGAGTGGTATTTGCTATTCCAAGAAGGTAAGAAAGAAAAGTCCATAACTGGCAGCCACCCAAGGAAGTGTCACTCAGCTGTGGCATAACTCTCCTAGGGAAAGTTGCTGCTGTTCTCAAGTATTCCCGGAAGACTCCTTTGAAAACTTGCACTGACAAGTTATTTCAAGGATGTTTCTTATCCAGGATCTAATCAGGGCTGCACATCAGAAACTGTACGAATTAAGACTCATTAGGCCCCATGAACAAGCAGAGTTTGTCTCTTTGGAGGCACCTGAACCATCTCTATTTAAATGCGAATGCAGCCATGCTATTTGAGGTTAGAGGGAGCCTTCCCACAGAACCCAGAAAAGAAACGGAGAATTGAAAGGGAAGGGGGAGTCCTGAGCTCCTCTGCAGCCCAGGCCTGAAACATAGTAGTTTTTTTTTCTCCAGGTAAAACTTGTGTGCTGTTATGCTCTGTGTTGACTCAGGAAAACCAAGCCTAACTCCTTCAAAATTGCATTTTATTCCAGTTCTCAGTAGTGTGATCATGCTGCCTGTTTTGCCACTTTATTACCTCTAAAAGGAAATATAGCCCCATAGGGACAAAGGACCTGCGTGAGAGCAGAGACCAAATGCTGGTGGCTTCAGCCGGGGGGCCAATGTTCAGAAGTTCATTGCTGTTGAATTTGGGACTTGCCACCCTGTCTCCTGGCCTGCTCATGCTCGCGTGCTGCCGGGTCTCCACGTGCGTTTCCTCAACTGGTGTTTGGCCAGTCCACTGCAGAGTTACCCCAAAACAGAGACTTTTTACTTGGATGGTGCAAAAGGCACGCCAAAACCAGGGGTGAGGAGGAGGGGATGTCCGTACTCTATTTGGAGCCTGAGCAAAGAAGTGAAAAGTTTTCACACTTTAGCCGCTGTGCCTTTTTATAGCCGGAGAGCCCTCTGCGCTCCAGTTTGCTGCCTCTGTACGTAGCTGTGGTCTATGAGCAGCTCCTGGCTTGTGCTCCTCCGTAAGCTGCGTAGGGTTTCCTAGTCCTTGTGTAGCTCCTGTGGCTCCTCTCTGTAAGCTGAATAGGTGGCGTTCCTCTGAGAATTGGGGTCCTGGTGTTATTTCACAGAAAGGCAGTTTGTCTGATCCCTTAGTCTGTAGATATTCTGTTGGCTTGGCTCACAGCTTGTTTTGAAAGCTGTTCCTATAGGATTGCAAAAGTAAGTTGTCCCAAGCTCTAATCGAACCGTGCTGGGTCTCCTTTCTTGTGTCAGGCTTCCTTTCCTGTTGGTGTAGAAATCAGCTGAGCTTTCCTAATCTTCATTGCCTTTAAAACGTTTTCCTCTGATTTTTTTATTAGTTTCAGAATTTAAGCTTGTCTATTTTCTGGTTAGTTATTAAACAATTGGGTTTTTTTCAGGTTTCTGAGAACAAATGCTGAGCTCCCTCTGAATAAATTAAATTCAGAGGGTTGTTGCGCTGAAGCCAGCACTAAGGGAAAGTTGCACCCAAGTTAGCTGTGCTAATTACCAGCTATTGGGTTAGGTAAATACTGACAGTGCTGCCTTTCACGTGCTGTGTGCGGCAGATCTTTCTGAAATTAAGTGCCGCTGCTAGAAGCAGACGTCTTCTCCAACTTCTCTCTGAGCGTGGGCATCTGGTAGGTATTTTGAGGCCAACTCTAGTCCCCGATACTTTACTGTTTTCCCAGAAGTTCACAGGGCTGTGTGTATGGGGCAGCCACTGGGAGCCAGGTCTCTTCTCCCTCGTCTGAATCTGCCCTTCCTCACGCCGCAGAGCGGGTTGCATTTGTTTGCCTCTGTTTTACCTTCAAACATGCAGCTGCTCCACGTGCAAGTGTTTGGGGACAGGCAGTGCTGGCAGGCATGTGTGGCGTCGGGTGAGGGAGGATGCTGGGATTGGTGCCCGTGGCTAGCTGGGAGATGGAGAGGTCTCCTGGCCAAAAGGGGCTCCTGTCTGCTGGCACTTGGCTCGGCCTGGCCTCTTGGGCCCGAGTGCTTGCAGGCCTCTTCTACACTGCGATGTGGGAGCTCTCATCTGGTGTTAGGACAGGAAGTTGTTTGGATAACTGTTGAAAACAAACTTCCTTTCTCCCGGCGGGAAGACGTAGGCCACCATGGAAACGGTGTCCAAAATAGCTTTCTTCTGCTTGAATGTAGTAGTCCTTCTCTAATTATGGTAGCAGATCCCAGGGCTTGGTTCAAAGCCCGCAAAGGTCTCTCTTCTGACTTGAGTGGGTTTTAGACTGTGCCCCTCGGTCTATGCATGAGGGTTGCCTTGTTCTGTTGCAACCTCTAAACGATGATTTTGAGCCTGCGGACAACTGACAAAGCTTCTCTTAGACTCTGGTCCCGGAACATTAGAAGCAGGCCACCACAGATTAGAAAGCGTAGACTAGAAACTACTGAATTGAAAACAACTGAAATAATGCCTCAAGCACCGATAGATGCTTTTATTTTCTTCTCCTCCTCCAGTTCTGATCAAATCTAGCCTTCTCTGTTTTATCTTTAAGGGTAGAAATCAGTTCAAGCAATGCACTGAGAAATGTATGACTGTAGGAAAGGACAAGTGCTTGGAGGAAGTTACCCTTCACATGAGCTGTAACAAAGAAAAAAAATGCTTCACATAAAATTATATAAACTCCATGTTTTATTGCTCAATCTAGGAAAGGGTAGTAAAATTGTTCGGAGTTGGAAACTTCTTAATTAAACCCAAGCTTGTTGACTTAAGGACTATTTATGATTTCTAGCAAAGATTAATGTACAATAGCAAACCAAACGGTTGCAGAGCTTGTTGTCATATAATTTGTAGGAGTGAGTGAAAGGGAAAGATTATTACATTCAAACAAATTTATTGTTCGGTAGCTCTGGGATATTTTGGTTCCTTTAGTTGGGTGGATTTGGGTGGCTTTTGTTTCATAAAGTCGGTGTAAAGCAAATAAAGTACCAAGACTGTGCTTGGACCTTCCCCAGTGGAAAAGTGGGATGCTCAGGCAAGCTTCAGGCCAGCAGCTCCAGAGCCCATCAACCCAAGCAGAAGGTCCACACTTTTCCAAACCATGGGCATATGTTGCTACAGGTCTATAAATGATTGGGTGGGTAAATCCAATAGCCTGTTATATTAAGGGACAGACCCATGTTATATAGCATATAAAATTAGAGGAGAATGTGTACCTCTGTACTGGACTTAGGTTCTTGAGACCTTATGGAAGATGCTACCTAGCAGAAGTCCTCCCAGGGATCAGCAATACATATGAGAATATGTGGAGTCCTTATTGCTGGCTTCATTTGTGCTAATTAATTAGCTACAGCCACCTCATTAAATAGACTCTTCGTGTTCAAACTTTTGTCAGTTTTGCTTAATGACCAAAATGAATTTAACCTCTCTCAACATGAGAACTATTATTCTTCACCTTAGTGACAGGACTAGATTTAAACTGTTCCTTTTCATTCGTTACATTATTGTGTTAAGTATTAAATGTTAAAAAGAAGCCATTCCAAAACCTCACTGTATTAAAATGGAAATCTTAATTTCACTAAAATTGAACGACTCAAAAATTCTCAGCATATGGTCAGATGGATGTTCTTGCACCTCATCTTGAAGCCAGCTGTGCGTTTTCTCTAGCCGGGTATTCCTGCCCCCACGCAGGGTTAGGCCAGGGCCCTCGGAGCTGCGGAGGACGTCCGTGGGCCGGGGCTTGCAGATGGAGCCCCGAGCGGAGAGGCAGCCGTGCGGTGACCGCGCTCTGCTGCCGCGCGGAGAGCACAGCGAGCATATGCTCGTGTGAGCTGCAGGTTTTCAGGCCTTAGGATTTCACCCTCAGCCTTCCTGCAGCGGAGCTAGGCTACAGTGAATGATGACTAGCTCTCTGGGAGCTTTGGATGAGACATCTGGGAAATGATTTTACCATTCCCATAAAATGTTGGCTAAGGCTCTCTGAAATTGGATGCCTCCACAGGGAAGTTACGCTGCCGCTGGCCACAGGGTCTCATAGAGCTGTAGCGTATTTATTTCACTTGATTGAGTGTGAGTTTTCTTTCTTTCTTTCTTTTTTTTTTCTTTATAATCTTCTTGTATTTTATTGGTATCTTTTTTCTTTAAAGGGAAGAAACAAAGAGAAAAATTTGAGATAACCCTGAGAACTTTCCCTGCGAACAGTAATGGTCATCCTCTCCTAAGCAGCAAGTTTAAGGCAGTGTGCCCCTATTATAAACATCTCAAATTTCAGACATGTGGAGCCCTCTTCAAAATATTTATTCTGTCTTTACTGAGGCACAATGAAATATCAGAAAGGGGAACTCGTGAGGCAATGCAATATAATCTTTTGTTTGCGTTGCGGTTTATTGTTTCTTCCTCTCTGTTTGTCATAAAGCTGGAGTAATGTTTGTGGCACTGGGATACATGCACACGATAAACAGCCTGGTGGCTCTCAAGCACCTCAACCTTGCTTAGGTGCTTAATCACCCAGAGAAGATGTTTACTGCTTTGTGCACTCCTCTGCCATGGGTGTGATCCGTTTAATTACAAAGCAGGGCACTGCACGGGAGGGAGAGCACAGGCTGCAGAACGAGGTCTGGAGGGCAGGGGGTTTGGGCAGAAAGATTTCCTTGGTTGGACCTCGTTCCTTCACCCTGCTCCTCTTGCTGGGAGATAATATGGATCTAACGTGTTTTCTCTGACTCCAGTGAGCTTTGGGCTGGTGTCCCCTTGGATACATGGGGTCCAATGGCAGAAGCTGGGCTCAGCTCCTGGACCAAGCGCAGAGGAAAACGTGAAAGCAGTTCAGCACTTTGCTCACGCTGCCTTCCTCCAGCGCTGCTCCAGGCCTGATGGGCCGCAGCCCCAGAGAACCTCACTAGCTGGTCCTTTCACGTTCGCAGTTCCTGGGGAGCAGCATGGGAGCTGCAAGGGCTCTGCTGGGTGAGCGTCCTCACCCGGCCCACACACAACCTCTGAGATCTGACAGCTCACCTGCCCACGCGGGCTCCAGCTTCCATTTCCCACGGACCTTTCCCGGGGTGGTCCTCCTCGCTGCTGCCCTCCACTGCGGAGAGCTTATGGGGCACGAGGGAGTGAGCTGTAGCCCCCTCTCCTTTGCTGTTTTCCAGAGTAGTCTTGAGTGGGAGCCGGTACTGTTTCTCCTTGTTGGGCTTGTCCTTGGCACAGGGCACTCCCCCTGAGATGTTAGCTCTTGCCTCTGCTTCGTCTCTGCAGCTCTTTCTGTGGAGCCAGCAGGATATTAAGACCTCAGAAAAATTTTAGAAGTGCTTCTAAAAGCCCAGTGTTTCCGGCTTCCTCCCTCCTTTCAATCGCCATGACAAGGGAGAGCTTTTTACCCAACGTTGCAGATTCGGAGGTTCAAACAGGAGGTGCTGGTGGGGGGATAAAAGACAGCGACTCCCTAGGAGGGGAACAGAGCTCCGGTGTGCATCCAAAAACATACTAGATGCTGCGTAAGAAAGTAGTAATAGGTTTCAAATTACTATTGTCCTTTAGCAACTAGGAGTCAGGCTTACTGCTGTCATTTTGTGATAGCTCTTCTGGAAGGCACCCAGCATGCATTACCTGGTAATGTAACTTTGTCTGATGTGCCTCTGTTTTATGTACAGGTAGCAGAATAGTTATAGACAGCTTTTTATATTTAGCAGCAGGTTTATAAGGAGGAAGAAAAATGCCTGCATACCTGTGTTGTTCCCGTGGCACTTGAGCACTTAAATATCTTTTTTTTGTTTGACATCCTTTGTATTTTAATGACACGCAGAGGCATCAACAGAGATTGGAACTCTATTATATGAGGCACTAAATGAACATGTAGAAAGACAGCCCCTGCCACAAGTAACTGACAGTCTAAAATAGATGAAACAGGCACTGAAAGTCTTATTATCTCCATTTGTAGGTAGGGACACAGGATAAATTAAGACTCCTAGGGCTCTACACAGAGCCTATAGCAGTCCTTATAGTTGAACTCCTGTTTTTGGAGTCCTTGACTAGTGTTTTTAATGCAAGACTGCTGCTTTCTTGAAAACAGTTTAACTCCATTAATAATTAAGATGTTGAATGAAATAATGCTGGTATTGAGACAAAAAGTTAGTATGTTCAGATATTATTTCATGGGAACGTTGCCATTTTATTTCAGTAAGAACAGACCATTAAAAGGCAAATTAAGGCTTTTTATTTTTAAATAGGTAAGAAAATGCAGCATAAAACTAAAACAGAAAGAGGCTTGCTCATCCTTTTGCTGATTTTATGACTCTACTGCTCCCTGGCTCACCTGGAGTTACTTCTCTTTTAAAACGGCGCTAAGGGAAACGAGCGCCGTGCCCAGTCTGTCCTAGAAGCTCGTCCTTTAGAACCGTAGAGTGGTAAGGTTGGGAGGGACCTCTGGAGACCATCTAGTCCTGTCCTCGGTGTAGCCCCGTGCGGGGACCGAACCCGCCACCTTGGCATTAGCAACACCATGCTCCAAGCAGCTGATCTAAACCTGCCCCCCAATCTTTAGGGATAAGATCTCACTGCAGACTTCGTTGCTGGATTGCCTGGTTCCCAGCAACGATATTCCCAGGTTTAAAAGCAACCCTCCAGTTTGTAAACATATTTATATTTGGTTGAAGTATTCAAAATACGAAAGGATAAAACATAGTTCATCGTTCCCATTCGGTGCCAAATGCCAAATCTGACGAGCGCACTTTTCCTTCGGGAAGGGGAGAGAGTCTCCTGAGGTTATCAGATCCCCTGCCCACTATTTGTAAGTCAGACCTGCAGCTCTGACACTTCATTCTCTGCAGTGGATGAGTAACTGCTTGTGGCAGGTTTACAGAAAAAAAAATTCCTCACCTTCAGTGATACTTAAGGAGAACATTGGTACCATCTGCACTGATCCCATTACAGCCAGCTTACGGACAGCTGGGATGTCTAGGCATCCACTCTCCTCATTAATCCCCCATTCCACTACGATAAACTTCTGCAGAGATGGCAACACATTGCAGATGGAATTAATCCTCCATGGCAGGAGCTAATTAAGAGAACAAATCTGAAGCTGTGCCTTATGGCTCTAATTCCTTTTTTATACCTGCAGGGCAAGGACTGTTAAAAATGAAAAGAAGTTAAGCATAAGCCGATGCTGGCATTAACCGTGTCTGCAATCTCAAATACTATTGCTCCTGCTCTTTTCAGCAGGATCAGACTTTAAAAAAAAAAGAAAAAAGAGAGAGAAAGAAAGAAAGATAAGAAAAACCTATGAGGAGAGAAAGAAAAAGCAATTTTCATTAGAAACTTTCAAAAATCAACCTGACCGTTCTCCTAAGCAAGCTAATGAAATTAATCTCAACATCAAAGCAGAGCTCTGTCAGATGGCACATATTCCTAGGAACCAGTGTTCAGATAGATACATAAGTCTTTTCAGGAGCAAGTTGGAGGTAGAAATTATATGAGATTGTATAAATTAGAACAAGAAATGGTCCTCTACAAGGTGTTGATGTGCCAGGGTAAAAAGCAACCTCAAGGCCTGTATTTTTCAGGGAGGGGATTTCCCATTGGTTGTGGAACTCATGATTTTCAACCACTTTAAAAAAAAAAAAGAAAAAGAAAAAGAAGTTTCTCCTTATCCATCAGTTCAACTCTCTGCTGGGATCCCTGTCTAAAGACAGAAATGTGGGAAGATAAAACCCTTTGCATGTGATTTTGCAGGATGGGACTGCCAGCTGCAAACGACCAGCCGCGGAGGAGCTGAATGAAGCGTGCCTGCGGCACGCGGGCGATGTGGGAGCTGCTGGTGAGCTGTGCGGTATTTGTGTGCAAAACTTTGAAGCGTGCTTTCTGGATCAGAGCTTGCAGAGCGTGTTATTTCAGATTTAAATAGCTCTATTTGTAGTGCACTGAAGTGTGTGCTTACTTTCAGCACGTGTTTAAGACCCTTCTCTGTTTGTCAAAACACTTTAAGCTAAATATACAAAAGACGTAAGCCTTGTGAAACTTGGCACTATACAGCCTGTGTTAAGGAGCTTGTGGTCGCAGAGGAACCCTCGGTCCCGACTTAAGGTTTTAGGCTCTTTAAGCACTGAAGTCACTGGTTCCATAAAAACTAACATGCTGAGGAAGAGTTGACAAAACCAGTTGCAGAAAATACTGAATAATTGCCATTTTTCTGTGGAACTGGGGCATCTCTATCCACAGGAGAGGTTACAAACCTGCTCCTTTTTCTGCAATTAGTTCCTGATGCCCTTATAAAACCAGAGTGGGGAAAAACAGCTCAGCGCTTTGTTTCGTACGTGACTGGAGAGAGCGCCAGTACTCCCGCACCATCCCCGCTCAGTGGTCTGAGCGCACCCGGTGAAATAAAAGCGGCTCTGGGCGCACGGGCACGCTTAATTGCTTTGCGCTCTCCTGCGGAGCCTCGTCTGCACTGCTGATGCTTAGGAAATAGAGATCCTCTTAGCTCAGAGGCAGGTTGCAGCTCGGTAGCGTTTTTAGAGGACGGTGATTTTGGCTTGGACACCTGCCGCTGCTGAGGCTTAGTCCTTTTGTGGGTGCGTGCAGCGGTCCCCGCCGGGAGGGAGCACGAGCCAGCACGGCGTCGCAGCGCCGGGAAGTGCGGTCACAAGCTCTTGGCAGGAATTAGGCTTGCAGTTAGAAAGGAAAGCGTGACCCCAAGAGTGTGCAGCCAGGAGGCAACTGCTGTCCCACAGGCGAAGAGCAACGGTAGCGTCCGCGTGCCAGCGCTGTGCGGACGGACCCTGCCTCGGCAGGGGCACCCGGGACGCCTAACGCAGGGCTGCGCTGCCCCGTCAGGCTGCGCGAGCTCGGGGGATCCTTCTGCCCACCGCGGCATCCTGATGCGACAACTAATTCAACAGCCTGTTGAAATCAGTGGGACTTCTGCATCCCCTCCAAGCTCAAGCTTACTTGTAGGCACTGGCATTAATCAGGTTGGTAGCGAGTCCTTTGCTGAGTTAGGGTCTGAGAGAGGTTCAGATATCCCATACGCACGTCTTATCGTTAAAAGGATGTGTCTGGCCCTAGAAAAATAATAGTTAGGGAGCAAAACATCATATTCACTCTTGGTAGGGATATTTATCACCTGCTGTGTGTCTGCTACTTTGCAATAAATTAGAATGATGAATTCCTAAGTCCAGTTGATAGCTGCTCCTGGACAATTAAGATTGATTTTATGTATGGATCCTTGGAGTTTAATAACTTAACATGATATAGCAACAAATTATACAAGCTTCGTTATTTTCTAAACTGTGAGAATATTTTAAGTTTTGATGCTCAATTGTTAATGTCCGGTTGTTTGTGTATGAGAAGACACAGTCCGGATAAATTTTTAAAAATGTGCCTTAGAGCATTGATGCCACAAAAATATCTGAGTTACTTCAAAACCTTCAGTCAGAAAGGGCTCCTGGGGGTTCAGATTGTCTCAAAGCGAGCAGTTAAGCTTGAACTGCTAGATTTAATTTTTAGAAAAATTGCTATGGGGGGAGGGAAAGAGAAAGTTTTTTGGCCTGTGCACTTTGGTTGTAGCTCAAAGGAGAGTGTGAGGTTTATTGATTTGGGTTTTCAATTCCAAATTGCAAAAGAGGATTGAAGACTTAATTTTATTTGTGGCAGGCGAGCACCAAGCCGTGGTCCTCGTAGCTGCGCGCGGAGGCAGCGGGCTGTGCCACGCGCAGCTTCCCTTGGCCTCCGCGGGAAGGAGTCGTGGCGCGACGTCTTGGGAGGTTGGATCTGGAAGAGCGCTGGTGCGCTTGGATGCTTGCGCGAGCTCTGCTGAGAGGAAAGGCCGCGCTGCCCGCGTTGCAGCCTGACGTTCTCTTTCCAGATCGGCAATATTCCTCCTTTCCCTCGGCACCGCGTTCCTGCCGGGTTTGTGTTTTGAAACCCGAAGCTGCAGAGATGCGTGCGGAGGTGAGGGGGGCTAACCGAGCTCCTCCAGATTCCAGAGAGTACGGCGAGATTTAGCTTTGATTTGGGGTGAAGTTTTAACCCGCCAGTTTTTAATAATGAGGTGCTGTTCTGAAGAGATAAGAGCCTTGAAAAATGTCTTTAGGCAGATGATTCCCATATTGTTCTGTAGGTGAAAAGAATATTTCTACGATGTTTGACAACTCACGCAAAGGCCTTCAACTTATTTTTCTCTAATGCTTTTTTTGCCCACTAGTTCAGATGGCAGATTACTCCCATCGTGCATCCCAAACAGGTCCATCCTCAGGTTCAAACACTTTCCAGACTAGCACAGCAAAGCAACCCTAGCTCTCTGCAGGGAATTGGGAAGGCTTCAGACATCTTTTTGTTTTAACCAGTTGTGGTTTTCAGTCTGGTGTTTATAAGTCATACGATATGTGACTATCCTATCACTATTTGGTGACCTTAGCAGTTTTGGTTTGGGATTTTGTGTTATGTAAACGAAAATGCATTTTTGGAAGTGAGTATAAAAAATTATGGGCTATTTATGGTGTTATGTAGCAGCAAACATAATTAAAATTGATATACAGCAGAGCTATAGCAGACGAGAGGGTGGAAGAGGATGGAGAGGTGTTTCAGCTGCCCCTTTGAGAGAGGAAAATTCGGGAAGGGCTAAATTCGTCTCTTTGCTGTACTGTATTTTGTCTGATCAGTTCCTCGATCTCCGCCTGTCAGAAGGGAACATCCCCTTTAACATAGGCGCACCTCTCCCTGCCTGTTTCTGCTCCCCTGGGTGGAAGGAGCCGCAGCAGAGCTCCCAGGGCCACGGGCAGGTTGGTGGTGTCAGGTCAGGGTTGGTAGCTCCCCATCTCGTCTCCCTTTGCTGGAGACTTGGCACCGTGCAGGCTTGCAGCAGAGCCGCTGGGAGTCCTGGGCATGGGCATTTGTCCCAGAAAGCAGAAGTTCCGGCTACAACTCTGCTATAGGAAACTTTAGAAGCAGCAGAGGCTTTGACTAGACCATTAGGAGTTAAGCTATCCGTCAAAAACCTCTAAAAAGCACCCTTGGGAGTTGAGATCATATGAGAATTTGGTTGTGGATTTCTTTTTTTTAGCTGATTCTTTCTTTTGATGTGTCAAGAATAAGGTTTAAGAAGAATTTAAACACGTTCTTAAAATAATGCCCTTCGTTGTGTGGGTGGAAAAAACAAATCTTTCAGCTCGTAAAACTGATGCTTCGTGTGATTTCCTGATGTTCACTTACCTTGGCTGCTGTATTCCCATACCAACTCTGATCATCCCGCTAAATCAGCAGGAGAAATTTGTCCCTGGCTGCACCCGCAGACCATCCCCGTGGGATATGCTCTCCCCGGCTGTGCCTCGCTTTACCGCTGCCGGGAGCAGCACGGTGCTCGCTCCTCGGAGGTGCGTGGCGGGGCTGAGACAGCGTGGGCTCTCCGTGTGCGGTGCTGCTGCCCACAGGGACAGGTGAGCCACTCTCCAACTGAGTTAAAACGAATAAAGTACCTTGGAGGCCGTGCCTGGCCCTGGGGCGTTCGCTTAAGCGTGTATCCCAAATCCTCTTGAAACGTCCTGGCACAATTCAGCCCAAAGAGCTGGTTACTAGTAACACCGTGGCTGCTGAGCTCACCAGTGCTGGCGGCTGCCACACGTAAGGATTTGCCCAGACTTCTCTGTCTTTTCAGTCCAGGAATGTTCTCACGGAGAATTTTAAGGATTTCATATATTTGTCCAGGATTTACAGATGTCTAATGGATCCAACAGGTCCCACAGCATCTGGCCCAAGCTGTTGGCGTGAGTGCTCTGAATTATGGCCGTACTCAATAACTCTGACGGTCTGGGGAAATGCTAGATTTGTGCAGCACGAGTCTGTAGGTGCTGAGAGCCCCTCCGGCGTGTCGGGGGCCTCTGGGGTGCGGCTTCTCGACTGCACGTGCGCTGCGCGGCCAGCCTGGGCCGGCACCACGACTGCTTCGCTCCCAAACCTCCGGCACGTGCTCCAGGCTGCCGGCCTTTGGCAGTGCTTTCCAGAGCAAAAGGGATGTGGATGTTCTGATTATATTTTTATGTATCGATTATATATTATATTATTCTAAAATCCATCTCAGCGTTCATGTACAACAGGCCTCAATTTAACTTGCTGGTGTGACTGCTAATTGTACTATGTTGGCATAAGTCCAGATAATCTTACTGTAAACTGTTGCCAGGAGAGAAAAGTTGTTCTTATTTTCTTCTTCCTTTCTCAGGGACAATAAATTAAAGGGAAGATCAGAGTTGCAGAACACCTAATTTGCAAAAGAGGGCTTAACTGCTTGTTTCCAACATTTTAAATTTATTTTGCAAACTTTCATCCTGTACAAATTGAACTTAACTGATTGGAAGTGACGTGGGCAGCCTTGCTCCCCACCAGAACAGCGCAGCAAAGCAGATGGCTGGACGAGACACTGTTCCATTATTAAAGAGATCAGCAAGGAGACTAGCAAGAATTGCACTTTACAGCCTTTATATCTCACAAGCCATATATTTTTTCTAAGATGAGGGAAAATTAATATGGCCTCTTTATTGGATGGAAAAAGCTTTTCAATTTAACCTTGAGCTATTTCCCTTTCCAAAGAATTTTCATAAAAGCAACAATGAAAAATTTTAATCTCCTTACAGGATAATAGGAGAGAGATCATCTGGAGTTTATAAAGCACCTTAGTTAATGGATTCATTTTAATAATGATGGGTTTATCCTCCCACATTGCTTTTTTTTTTTTTTTTTTTTTTTTGAGTGTACGCATCCAGATTACTTGTGGTGATGAAGAACGCTAAAAGCCCTCTTCCATCTCTCCTTTGGCAGTTGGGATGGAAAGTCCCGCTGTTCTCCTGGACCTGCAGGCCTGTGATTTGGCTGTCATCTCTCTGACCAGCTCTCTCTAGATCTTTGTGCTCAAACTAGAGCTAAATCAGACTTCAGGCTGAAGTGTAGCTTCTCCACCACATTTCCAGCTCTGGTGTGGGATTTCGCCAGCTCAATTTTTACAATGTTGTTTTCTATGACTTAAACTAGAGTTTGTCCTACCTAAAAGCACCTGAAGTGCTGCTTCCAGTGTCATCTGCTGGCCTGTTGTTTCAGCTGTGTAACTTCTCCCTATCTGTTCTGCCTCCTTTCCACCCCCCCATCATGAATGTTAATTACTTGCCTTCACTTTAAAGGTCCTACCTGAGCTCCTCACGTGCTCCTTACTGCTCCTCTTACGCTTCAAGCCAGTGGCACCTTGTCCATGCAGCCAGGGGCTGAGCCGCTCTTCGTAGCGCCGCGGTTCTGGAGGAGATGGGAGGTTGCCTGGAAGAGCAGGTGACAGAGTCGCTATGTGACATTTCTGACCACGCTCCCGAGCCCCACATCGTGCGGGTTCCTCAGGGGCAAGCTCTTGCTTTGAGAAAAGTGCAAGCAGTAATCCAACAGAGGGGGATAACGGTTTTGGAGGGAGATTCTGCACCAGGAATAATGCTGTGAACTAGCAGGCCGGGCCTGGAGAGCTCAGATTTGCTACCTCCTTTTTTTTTTTTTTTTTTTTTTTTTTTTTTTTTCTTTTGCCTCAGTTTTTGTTTTCTCTGCATAGGGTGAATCAAGAATTTCTGTTAATAGCACTGATTTTTCTCTCTTCGTAAAACTACTTAGTAAACGTAGCGCAAGAAAAGTAGCAATGTTTTTGGCAATACAAAAGACTTTATAAATTTACTAGTCTATTTATTAGCATTATCTTGACCCATTATTGTAAAAGCACATCTTCTGAACCTGGAGAATAGGAGAAGGAACTCTATTCCCATGATTTTTTCCTTCTAGGAAGTCAAAAGGTGCAGATTTTGACTGAGCTCTCCTCCTTTTTTGTGACAAATTAGGAAGCTCTTAGAGCGTAACTAGGAGGGTTGCTACTCTTCTAACAATTCCAGATCTCCATGTGTTTGTTACAGACAGCTCAAAAATTGCTTGCATTAAATCCCAAATGGGGGTATTGAAGCTTAGAGGTGTCTTTGGTGATCCTGTGGCAACCACATGTTCAGAGCAGGAGCTGCATCTCCGTTGCGTTTGGTGATTCCCACGGCTTTGGGCCCAGGTGGCCCTTGTGCATGAGGGCACGCGGGTTCACACTGATGGCCGGAAGGCCTGGAGTCCTCTCTCGTCTGACTCGCGTCAGGCTTGAGTGGATTCAGTCTGCCAAAGCACTCGGTCAAACCCGTGCGTTCTCCTCCGGAGGCTGGGCAGCCTCGTCCCTGCGCCTGCGAGGGAGCCTGTGGCACCCCAAAGCTCCCAGCCGCGGGGAAGGGTCAGAATTAGTCGCTGAATAATTTACACGAAGGATTCTCAGTTTGCCCGGTGTGCGTGAGCAGTTCGTTCCCCGTGGTCAGGCTGCAGACGTTTGGCAGGTAGCTGAGCTCCGTCACAGCTGTGCTCTTCCTTTCCGGGTCGTTTCTCCGATGTCAGCAGCGGCTCTGCCGCCCTCCCCCGGCGTAAGCCTCAGCGAAGGCCGGTGTTCGTCTCTCTTCTGTTCAGGGAACCTGAGCGACGCTCAACGCTTGCTGCAATCCGTGTGATTTTTTTCTCTTAATGTCTCATCCTTGGCCCTAGTGGGTTTTTGACCGCTTTGGGTGTATCAGACTCCAGGATTTTTTCCAACTGGAGCTGCCTAATCCGGCATAGCGTGTGCAAGTGAACAGGCTTGCTTTTCTGAGCGACTGTGGACAGGCTCTTTGTCAGTAGCCCCTAGGCCCTTAGCGGGTCGCAGGTCGGAAATCACTGGGTTAAGCCCTCAGTTAGAGTCGTTGAGCCAGGCTCTGGGTGTTTGGTCAGGGCTGCCGATATCCCCGTCGATACGCTTTAGGTAGGAAGTGGTTTACAGTTCTTCAGACTTCCCTTTTTGCAAAGAAGCAAAGCAAGATTTCTTTATCCTCTCTGGTTTCCACCGTGGCCTTTGATTTATTCAGAAGGGAAGGTAGCTCCAAAGACCACGTTAGTCCCCCTTCTGCTAAGGTGCTCTCGGGATCCAGTCTTAGTTCTTTCTTTTGCCATGGTAAATGTAGCATTCTTACTGCATTTATTAAGACAAGAAAAAGGTGAAATCATTATTGTTAGTCTACAAACAAGACTTAAATACCTATCATCAAGTGTAAAAAGGAGTAAATATGGTATAAATTATTCTAATGGGTTTGCACAAAAAAAGCAATTAAACTAATGCAGTTTGACTTCTTTTCAATTAATAATGTACCCAATCATTTCTACATTGTTTGAAAGACTATGCGCAGATAATATTGTCTTATAGCCTAATTTTTTTTCATGCAATTAGTTGCATACATTTGCTGACAGGCTAATTTATGTGCAATTGCTTTAAAAGCAGAACTGTTTTGCATTTAATTGCATTGGGTTGTAATCCATCTGTTGACAAATTTGTGTGTTTTGCTATTTATTTGCTAATGCGTTCCACTACTCCAACATGATCAGTCATACAAGTTGGAATATTTTTTTGATTATATAAATACCATAGGGTAATTAAGGGCCAGATGTATGGTTGGTGGGAATGACTCCTTGTGGTATTTCTGCCTCCCCAGTTGAACCTTTTATTACTGCTTTATGGAGAGGGAACAAAATTATGATTAAAAATGTGATTCTGTGGCCACTTGTCTGTTTTTCCGCAGCTGCAGCAGGGGAAGGTCATGGGACGTTTATTGGACGGTGCCCAGTGCTGCACCGTGCCAGTTCGCTGGTGGCTGGCTCTTGTCGGGAGCATCTTGCTTCTCCCAGCAATCGCTGCCTGAACTCAAAGAGCAGCATTGGTTGGCTGTCATAAATCTTTGTTTCTAGTGCCCTTGAGAGGGAATGGAGGTGTCAAGCTGAGGGGTTTCAAGGCAGGTACGATGCTTGAGCTTTCTCTGTTGTCCTTGGGGAAGGAAGCATAAAGGCTCCCAAAAATGCGGTCCTGGTGAGGGATAGGTGGGTAGCGACCTGTCAGTGGAAGAGCTCGCTGGCTCTTCCTCCTTTACTAGGCAGTTCTCTCAAGACCAGCTGAGTTAGGCCTCCCAAAAAAGATACCAGCAACGCGCAGGTGTTGCATGCCAAAGGCAAGATCTTGGGGCTATTAATCCTTTTTCCAAAATAAAGGACATTGCAAGGTTTGATATGGCAGGTGTTTATACACCAGTTTGGGCTGTCCTGAGTGTGGATTCAGATGCAGATCAGCTTCCATGGCTTCCTAGTGGGATTGAATTGAATCCTGCAGTTCCCACGTTTTCAGGCAAGTGCTTCCTGACTTTGGATTAAGATGAAGGTCGAATGAGAATTCTCTTTGCTTGCTTTGATTTTGATTTTGCTTGCTTAGATTTTCGGCTTTGTTTCTTTTTGGTTTTGAATGACTGAATCTCTGTTTCTCCTGAGTATTAACAACTGGCAACCGTACAGATTCTGAAAGTTGAGGCGTCTATAAAAATACTGGTCCCTTTTGAAGTGCTTTAAAGCATAAATTATATTTAGATAATATCCTGGGATGCAGATATGAGTCTGTGAAAAAGGATTTTCTTTCCCTACCTCCTCCTGTTTTAAATCTAGAAATTAAAGACAATAGGAATATGATTATCAAAGGTGCCAAAAAACCATTCCCCTGTGGGGGTTTCACGTAGAAATTCTCGTCTCTGCTCTGCATACATTGGGAAGCTCGGTTTGTTGTTAATACTCCTTTGTAGTGCTAACAGTGCCCACAAAGCACAGTGAAAATAGAGTTGAAAGGAATGGGTGGACACTTTGTGAGCATCAGACAAATAAATTGCATGCTTTGTATTCTCTGAAACACAGATGACTGGAACTGTTACTGACTGAATAATTTGCAGTGATTAATTTGAAGAGATTTTTCTGGTTTTCGGTTTTCTTTGAAAGCATGCACATTTAATCACAAGTATGGTTTATTTAAATGTATTTTGGTACAATTGTTTTGTCTTGGGACTGCTGGCAGGAAATTGGCATTTGAAATACTCAGTGTGTTGATGAGTTCCATAAATCTGTGATGTGTTTTTCTCACCTGATGGGGAGTTACGTGGAGATGAGTTTATTGCTTAAATCACAGGTAGGTCGTGTGTTTGATGATGGGATTTGCCGTTCTTGCCACGCTGGCTGACTGCATAAAGATCAGGAGGAGAAGATGGTGCTGTATGCTTCATATAAGTAACAGGGCCTGAAACGTGAATCTTGCAACTGGATTTATTTATTACTGCTCTTTGTATGGTAGTAGTTCCTGGTTAATGTTATGAAGCGCATGGGTGACTGTGTGGGTGCCCCTGTTAATTGCCCCTCAAAAGCTTCTCTGCAAATCACACCTTTCCTGCTGGTCTCACCTTGAACTTCTCGTTAGGAACAATTTTCTCATTGCAATTAATAATTGTTTTGGATATTGGCTTGTCCTTGTAAGCCCAGAATGTTAACCCACCCTATGCTTCTGAGGGAGAAAAGTCATTTGGGGCAGAAGCCATGGGAATAAATAGCAACCTGCTTGTTCTCCTGCCTTCTCCGGGCTGATTGGATCCGGAGCTGAGCTGAGATACTTCGAAGGGCAGGCGCAAGGGGGGACTTCAGCCTACGTCCATGCTCCTGCTACGCCAGCTACAGGTGTTGCGCTTCTTACGTGTTTACCAGGTAGCAGAAACGCTGCCGGTTTCCGGAGTGGAGCTAAGCCTTCTCTCCTGAGAGCTCCTTGCCAGCTCCTGGCTGAGGAGGTTCAGGGGGAGTTTATAAAAGCAGGAGACAGGGAACTCGGCAGCATGATGAGGCTCATCAGAAACTTAATCGCTGCAGATTTGTGTGGGAAACGGCGGTGATTCTCTCCCACGTCTTTCATCATGATATCCTAGTGCCCCCCAGAGTCAGACTAATAAAATCACCGGGATGGAGATCCCGCGGATGGGCTCCCTGAAAGAGATGGAAATGTTTCGTGGCACGCAGCTGGGGCTTTCCCCGTTGTCCTGTTAGCTGGCCAAAGCGGTTGGGCCCGGATCAGCAAGACGTGGAGGCTGCGAGTTCTCGCCGGTCGGCGGCGGGACGGGGTCTCGCTCGGCTCCCGCGCTCTGGCTTCCCCGCGGCAGCCACCCGCCGGCTGCTCAGCCAGAAGCCACCCTGCTCTTTGAACGTGTTTTATGAGCACGAGGATGCTTCCCCTGCTCGAGCCAGCTAACTGCCTCGTTCCGCTTCAGAGCGAACGTTAATGTCTAGGAAAAAATGGATTTCGTCAGCTCCCAAGAAGGAACATAAAACAAACATCCAAGGCCCTGTAATGCCAAGACATTTTTAGGATGCTTCTCAGGGGATGTACTTGACTTCAGTCATTATGAATCTGTTTTGTAATTATAAAGCTGCTTTATGGTCCTTTGAAACCACTTCTAAAGCTATTTCACAGCTATACTGAAAATATCCTAATGTATAGAATTTGAACAAAGTCTTTTTTTCTTTTT
>NW_028186389.1:1023606-1030232 GCF_003343005.1 Rhea americana
TTAACTGTCTTGCTAATCTTTTCAGTAGAAAGGGGCCCTTCAAGAGCCCAAGTTATTCTTGGATGTATTACCATGAATGCGGTAAAAGGGCGCTTGAGGAGCCTCATTTCACCCGGGCAGAGCTGCTCAGGCGGCTGCAGGGCCTGGCAGGGGCTGCGCGGGGGACCTTTCCCCGGTGCTACGCTGCGGCAGTAGCTCAGAGAAGACAGAACCACTGAATAGGCCACGTGCTTTAGGCACATCCCCGGGGTCTGGATCAGCACGCTTGCTTATTACTATTTTATTTCTCCTTGATGATGTTGCGTGAGGAACATGATCAGATTTATAAAGCCGTTCCCGGTCCAGCTCTATGCAACGTTGATGCCAAGGAGGTGGTCTTTGACTACAAAGTAGTACTGGCAGAGCAGTTTCCATGTGAGAGGCAGCCTGTCGCGGACAGACCGAGGCGCGACGTGGGAGCGTCCGCGCTAAAGCACGGGTCCGTGGGGGACATCACCCGAATGATGTGCTACGTTCGGTGAGCAACCTTGTCGTGTCTGTACAGTACCAAATCAGAGAGCACGTGGCAGACGGGAAGGTGGAGACCTGCTGCCGTAGGTATGTGTTACACTCACCGTGCGAGAGCTTGTGCACTGAGTCAAAATAACATTTAATAAATTATCAAATATTTTTATGTAAAGGAGGGGGAAATAAAACCGACAGCATGTAAAAAAATGCTGATCGCTATAGCGATCACCTGGACAGCAGGGCAGGATCTGGTTCTCGCTGGAGGTGGGGGGATGTACGTCCCCGAGCATCCTTTTGCCCCGGAGGAGCGGAGCAGCTTGGTGCTCCGGGGCCCTGCGGCTTTTGCTCTCCCCAGCACTGTCTTTCGTGCTGTTCACGCTCAAGATTGCTCTCGTGATGGCTCAGCCTTTAAGATGTGATTATTGAGCTTGTTTCTGGGTTGTCACCCCGTGCAGGAGAGAGGGACGTACCGTCCGCCCTCCCCTGGAGAACCGGGGGAAATCACAGCGTGGCCGTGCGGGGAGGCGCGTCGGCCGATGGGCCCTTTCCCCAGGTTTGGGAGACTTTCTGGGCTGATGGGGCTCTCACCCACCTACTCCCTGCCCAGGAGGCGTGCAAAGTGCCAGGGAAAATATGGGCAAATGGTGTGTGTGTGTGTGTGTATATATATGTATATATATATATACACTATATATATACACACACACACACACACATACATATACACACACAAATGGTGTGTGTGTGTATGTATGTGTGTATATATATATATATACACACACACACATACACACACACACATCTAGGCATGGGGGAGGTGGGGGTATGTATTTTACTAAAAATCTATTCTTCTAGGGTTTTTTGTTTCTTTTATACCAAAGGAAGGTATGACGTGGCTGATGATTTCTGCCTGTAGACATAACGAATGATTTAATCAAGGGCTTCTGACACCTCTTTAGAGGTGGCTGAGATATTAAGAGGTTGCATCAATGACCTTAGAACAAGACCTGTGAAAGCCATGAAGATATATTTAGGGATAAAAGCTATTCCTTGATAGTTGGTCAGTCACAGCAGCCTGTCAGATATCAGATGCTCCAGACAAGATCTGCCGTGCTGGGGAAGGGATCCGTTTTCTGTGCTCTCAGATGCGTCTGGAAGGAAAATGTCTTTACCGGCAGATTTTTCTCATTGCATTTTGCATCAAGTGGGCTTTGCGCAGGACTGGCCGATGATTGATAGGTGATACCAACGTGCTGTAAACATAAATTGATGTTTTCTAGATTGGAAAAGGATGTCGTAGAAAATGTTTGTAAGTAAATCTCTACTACTGGTTCAGAGTCATGGAATAACTGACTGGAAGAGACCCGTGAAAGTCACCTGGTCCATCCACCTCTCAAAGCTGGGCTAAATCCTATTAAAACTTTATAAACAAAACCTCGGTATCAAGTGACTTAAAAGCCCCCACAGGTTTATCCAGTATTTAATTTCCATGTCTTTTTTATGTACTTTAATGCGCTTTCCAACGGAGGAAAACTGCACCGATGAAGAGGCATTTTAGATTTTTCCTGCCATTGAGCTACTGCATTTTCCTGCCGTTGTTACTGCTTTAAAGAAAAGAGCATCTGTCCTTTGGCCAAAGAAGGGTACGTACCCACGTTCGCCACACGTGAGCTTAACAGCGCTTTGCTCATCCCTGCAGCCGAGGGCCCGATGCTCCGTTTCTTGCGTCCCGGCAGCCGCTGGCGCCCTTGGGGAGCCCCCGGGCCCGTCCCTGTGCCGGGGCCGGGCTCTGGCCGCCGGCCTCCCCTCCTCCGGGGACCCAGCCGAGAGCCGCGGAGGCGCGATTCAGCCGGCTTTATAAGCCCTCCACAGAGAGTAATTGGTAGAATATGATATAAAGTCTGCATAAGCAGCTGTTATAAATGAAACCCTTCCTCTGCTGTGTACAGTATGTGCATACAGGGTAATATATTGATTTGCTTTATTATCATTACCGTCATTTTATCAGATAGTGCTTGTTAACAATATAAAGCTACAGTTGTAGTGATGGAGATTGCCTTGCACTCTGCCTTTTCTCTTGTTTCAATAGGAAAGCTTGCTCAAGGAGGACTAATGAAAATTATAGCTATTTATCCACTAAAGCCATGAAATGATACATTACGATTTCAGTAGTGCTGGGTTACTGTCCTGTGACAAATAGAATAGTTTCCTAAGTACCCTTGAGTGAGAACAAGCGTGCAAAAGGAAAGCTAATATTGGAGATTTTTTTCAAGCACTTAGTTGCCAATAGGAGGAGTTATAAGTAAGGTTTATATATATTTTTAAATGTCTGCCAGTTGGGTGGCTTCTGAAGCTGAGAAAGGAGGAGGTGCGCAGATCCCGTTGCATCGAAGCGAGTGGAGAAGTAGGTGAGATTTCCAGCCAGTCTAGATTTTTTAAGATTTCTTCCTAGAGCTGCCCGGCTCCGCAGGCCTGCTGCAGCAGGGTGGAAGACCTGGGGCTCAGCACTGCGGCTGGTGCTTGCGGTGGGCAGCGGCGGCAGCCCCAGGCCTGGCACAGCAGCGCCCGGAGAGGCTTCAGCAGCAGAACAGTTGTTTTTCTTCATGCTGCAAAAAACCCTCTTTAGGAGTAAGGCACTATTTAAGCAGACCAGGAGCAGAAAGCTGGACGTGCAAGTACCTGGGTGTCCTTCTTTCAGCAGCGCGCGCGCATGACGTGGTATTTGCCACGCATTCGTAACTATTAGTCGTGTCAAGCTAACTGTCTCAGCAAATTAATCGTTGATCTGAGCGTTAATCCCACAATTTCTAAATGGGCGAGTGAGCCAACAGATTAATGAGTTTTCACGGGCCCTGTAATGGGCTCTGGTGGGGGAGTCCGGTTCTGTACGGGCCTCGTGCAGATCCAGACTGGTGCACGGAGTAACCCGCTTAAGCTGCATTCGCCAGATTGTCTCCTGGGAACCACAGAACAGTGTCCTTTGGGTTACCTGACAGATTTTCTACCTCAAATGATCAATAAGCTCTTTGCTTTTATGACACCTGGGGCTCTGGCCAGGGCAGCTAAAAATCAACAAGAGCTTTCTCGTTATATCCCTTTGGGGAAGTAGGGAGCAACCCCAGTTCACCCCAGTCTAGCCCGGCCCCGGTTTGTTCTGACCGACCCCGATTTCCTGCCCTGGCCGCCTGCCTTGCTGCGCCGCGGCGCTCCTCCCGCGCGTGCCTCCTCGCTAAGGCGAGCGTCAGACTCCGGGAAGAGGCAATGCGCGGCGGGTCCTGCTCGGAGCAACTCGCCGTGCGACCCGCTAGGGTGCTCGGGCGGTGCCGCTGTGCCAGGGCCCGCGGGCCGCGCGGCGCTGGGCGGCTGGGAGCCGTGGCCGCTGCTCGAGCTCGCCGGCGCGGCTGCGTGGTGCCGCCCCGCGCTTCCCGCGCGCCTCGCCAGCCTTTTGCTAGCGTGCTTGGAGCTCGCCGGAAAGCAGCTCCGAGAAGCAGCGACTGCGGGATCCGAGAGGCACGAAGCCGGCCAGGAGCTGGGTGCGTGGAGATTCCTGGCGCGGGGCTCCTTGTTGCCACCCTGACAAAACCCAAGAGCTGGAAACGAAAGCGAAGCAAAGGAAATTGCTTGCCCCGTTTCCCAACAAGAGAAACGAGTGATTTATTCGGGGGTGAAGGAGGCCCTGCAGTCGCTTTAGGCCAAGGCAAGGGCCTGGCTGCACAACGCGCTGCGGTTCGAGCGCAGACGGACGGATCGGGCAGAGAGGCGACAGGCGAAACTCGGTGGTTTGCTAGACGGTGTGTCGAGGAGCGTGCCCCCGCTGGCCCGACGGGTGAGGAAATGCCCGGCATCAGTGGCAAAGCCTTTGCCCTGCGAGCCTACGGGGGCGTTCGCCCAGGCAGAGTGACCAAAAGCCGCCAGCCAGCCTTGCCTAAGGGAGATCTCCTTCTCCTGCCTTCCCTGCCTTTGCTCTGCACAGCTTGCTTGATTTGCAACTCTGACATGTGGCTGGTGGGTTTTTTTCTTGCTAATGAAGAAAAAATCGGGCATCAGTTCTTGATTTTACCTGTTTGCAGAGTTCTGAAAATGAAACCAACAGTATGGGGCTGAACCTGCCTGATAAGAAGGTATTAAAAAAAATTGTCACAGCAAAGAGGAGATAAATTGTACGTTAAATAGCAAAGCATGGTGTTGCATATTTCATGCTCTGTAATGTCTACAGAGTTCTTCGTGATAAATGTTACTAAAATAAGCACCAAAGGAGTTAAATGTGATGCGCTGCTACCTGCGCTGAGATCCCGTCAGCTCACTGAATTCTTGCTGCGTTGCCTTCTCCATAGCTGCTGTAAAGTAAGAGAGCAGGCAAAGAGGGGAAGCCTTGCGGGTGAGAGGCGGCACAGGCAGCGCGGGGGACGGGGAGCTGCCGTGGAGCTTTCCCGCTGCCTGTGAAAAATGAGCTGTAGGCTTTATGCAGGTGGCATCATTTTTAAATGTCAGATCTGGGTTTCCTTCCCTCCCTTTAATATAAATGTCAGCGGCATTTTCCTGGGAAATCTTTTGTTTCACCTTCCACTCCGATAAATGCAGGCTGGCTTTCAGGCTTGCCCTCGCGCGTCGTCGGAGCGTCGGCCGGCGCAGCGTGCCGGCGCGCTCCGGGGACGGGCAGCGGTGTCCCGCGGGCCCTGGGCGCGTGCCGCGGGGAAAAATGCCGCGGCCGCGGCGGGGAGCTCGCGTGGCGCTCGGGCCCCTGGCCGAGCGCGCCAGGAGGGAGGGAGCGCCGGGCCGGCCGGGAAAGCCGGAGCTTTGAGTAGTTCGCTAGTAGCAGCTCGAGTCTGACACAGCTTTCCGTAAAGACTTTGTAAGGTGGCTGTAGCACGTGTAAACTAAGGTGTAACTCGCTAAGAGTTTGCACGAAAACCGACTTTGTTCATGGCACGTTGTCTCTGAAATACACGGGGGTTATAGCAGGCTTTTGGCGTGTTCAGTGACGGGCGCTGCGCGGCGTGCTGCCCTCTGCCCGGGGGGAGCTGGGTGTCGATGCCCCGCTGCTGCTAGCAGGCGCGGGCGGGCGGTGGAGCAGCGGCGGCTGCAGTACCAGCGTCCGGCGCTTGCCCTCGGACGGACGCCCCGGGGGATGCCCGCGTGGGATCCGGAGCGGCTCCCCCGGGTAACGTTATCGGCAAACGGGAACGACAAAGTCTGTCCGAGACTTGCCTTTCCTGATGAGCGGTAGTGAAACTCGCAGTGGCGGTAAAAGCTGAAAGCTCTGATCCTCGAGCAGCGATTTTGTGCTCCGAGCCGTGAGACGCGGCCGGGGCGAGGAGCGGTGTCCCCTTCGGGAGCCGAGCCCGCGCTTGGGCTGGCACAAAGCCTGCTTCACCAACAAAGAGCAGCTGAGAGAAAGTGTGTGCTGCGACGCGGACCCGGCTGGAAGGCTGCCCTGAGTCAGGTTTCACTACTTCCCCGTTTTGAAAAGGTCTTTTACTGTTAATTCATTGTCTTTAAATATTTCTTTAATGACTTTCTTCGTTGCCTTTGAAAAAAGTCTTTGATCTCATGAGTAGAAAATATAACTAGCAACATAAAAATAGAAAAGCTTATGATGTTTTTATTAATGGAAGTTTACTCAATAACTTTGAAGACTGCTCTTTCAGTCTGGGAAGGAAATACGATGCCAGTGCAGCTGTGTCTCCTGTTTTTCATTTGCTGTTTTTTCCTTCCTCCATAGCAGTTGCTGAAAGCTAGAGTTACTACTCGTCCCAATTCCCTCTCCTCATCTTGCGTCTTCTAGCAGCTACCCGCCGTATCTCATCGTCCCCCCACCCCTGCCAGCGCGTTTCTCGCGCAGCTCCCTCCTGCCCCCTGCATTACAGTTGAAGTCCTGGGCGGTGTTGCTGGTTCCCGTGCCCTGTCCCTTCCCCTGCGGCGCTGCCTCTCTCCCTCCCGCCCCGAGGGCAGCCGCAGCGGCCGCCCTTGCTGCTGGCGCTCGTTTCGTGCCGGGTGCTGGCGGAGGTGCACCCGCCTTTCCCACGTGCCGCCTGGCGTCCAGAGAGCTCTGCTGCCGGGTAGGCATTCCTCCTTAAAAAATAGATGAGAAAAACATGCCTTTTTTTTTTTTTTTTTTT
>NW_028186389.1:1030312-1040008 GCF_003343005.1 Rhea americana
GGAAAGCACTGTGAGCACAAATTGCGTGTCCAGCCAAGCAAGCCACCTTGCTCTCCCGATGCCATGGCCCTCGCCGGTCCTGGGGAAAGGGCCAGGGTGGAGGGAGCAGGGCGGCAGACCCCACGCGGCCACGGGTCCGTCTGCCCCGACCGTGCTCTCTAAAGCCCGTGACGAGAAGCACTGGTTCGCGGTTGCAAAGGAGCCAGAAGAATTTTGGCACCCAATCCCTCCTCAGTCCCCGAAGCACTGAAAGCCTCGCTCCCTTGGCAGTCGGGATCGACCACTGCAGTGGTTAATGTCTGCGGAGGATGGAACAAATCTGCAATGTGCTTGGAGCAGCCGACCCTGGCTGGCGTAGCGCAGAGGCCGGGACGCTCTGCTCCGGCCGGTCCCCAAGTGGCTCAGGCTGGCTGGGGGCCGTTCCAGGTGGTCGTTCCCTGTTTCAGAGCTCAGGATCGCCACGGGGAGCCTGAGCGAGAGGCAGAGATGGCTGCAGCCGGGGCCTGGGGCTCGAGGCTGTGCTGCGTGCCGAGGCCCACGTCTCCGTGCGGGAACCGGGCTCCCGCCGCAGGAGAGCGGGTGGTTGCTGCAGGGTAAGAAGCGACTTCGTTGGTCAAGAGAGAGGAGTTTCAGTGTTGCATGAAGGCTGGCAAGCCAACCTCTGGTAGAGGTTAAGAGGAGAGGAGAGACACGAGGAAGGTGTCGGATGGCTCACTAGTGGATTTTGGCCCGGATGTCTGGGAAACCCGGGCAGCGAGTAGGGAATGGATCTTGGACACTGCCCAAATCTTACTGCCCTCCAATGGAGGGGCGGCTGGGCTGTGCGAATGCACCACAGAAGTGGAAGGTGCTTTTGCTGTGGGTCCACAAGGGTGGGTGCCTAGGTTGGGAGACCTTTTAAGTGCCTGGAAAGCCTCAGGTAGCTCTAAAGCTACTTTACCTTGGTGGTGAGGTGGCCCATTTGTTGGCTCTGAGATTTGCAGTAGAGGACAAAGGTGGTGGGGAAATATCTATTCCCCATCTCGTGGGGGCTGTGACTGGAAAGTTGTTCCTGGCTTTAGCAACCCAGGGCCAGAAAGGGGACAGAGCACTAAAGTTTCAGTCTTCCCACCTAGTGAATTCAAAACAAAAAAAAAAAAAAAAAAAAAAAAGCTCAGACAGGTGCTGTTAAACTTGGGGAGGAAACCGTTCTCACAGCGCGGTGCTTGCGCTGACCAGAGCGCGCACACAGGCTGGCTTGTGAATAAAGGTGACTGATGCTAAGAAAATGAACCTTTTCGTGACCTTTCAACAAGCTTTGAATTTAGCCCTCTAAACAGTCTTGCATGCACTTCTGCCATCCCATTGGAAGGAAAGCAGGAGCCCTGGTTTGAGTTTTTCCTTTGCTTTTGCTTCAGTAGCTTCGCCAGAAGGGTGCTGGGGTGCTGAAGAGCATTGGGGTTTCAAATGCACCACGTGGAAAGCTGTCTGAAGGGGTTAACGCCTCACTCGTGGTTCCATTGGTTTCCTTTCCTTTGGTTTCATGTGTGGACCGGCACCAGGAGCTTGTGTTTCTTGCGTCTCCTCGAGCCAGTGTGTCATCCTGACAAAAAAAGATGCTGATACTAATTCAGTGATGTTTCCTAATTAAAAAGGAGACAAAAACGTTATGAGATTGTACAGAATAAATGAACATTTTGTCTCTTGTTTTTCTCCAGTACGCCCGAGCCTGCCTGTCTGCTGCTGTTCCATCAGTTTCTACTATGGATGCCACAAAAAGGCTGGGAGGAGGAGGATGCTGAGGTGCTCACTGACGCAAGAGAAGCTGCCTGGAGGCCCGCGGCGCCGTGCTGCAAACACACACGTGCTGTCCAGTGCCCGAGCGCAAGCTCAGCTGACTTTGGACCCTCCTCAGCACTAGGGACTTGCCTCCCGGCTGTGTTTTGCTGCCATCGCGTGACCCGCTCTGCGCCTCCTGCTCAGGGCGATGGGACTGTGCTCTGTCGGGGAGAGCACTGCCCTGCTGCCTCGCTGTCACCCCGCTTCCCAGCTCGGCTTCCCCAGCAACCCGCTCTGGCTGCACCCTGGTGCACGGTAAGAAAAGACTGCATAATTGCACGGAAATGAGCTAATGTTTTCCTAGGACGTTCACTGGTTTTTTGCAGATCGCTAGCTCTATGCATCAAGTTGGTATCTGAGAGAAGTGGTAAATCAAGTGTTTCAATCTAGAAGTCTTTTCTACAGTGCACGTGCTAGAGCACGCAAGCGTGCCCAGCCACAGGCTGTGCTGCTTTTTACTGTTCTCTGCTTATTGAAGTGGCTTGTGCAACTGCAAAGACAAATGTGCAGGCCATTATGTTTATGGAGTATGGCAGATCCTACCTGACACGTGACAGGCTCCAAAGTCTATTGAATTCATTAGAAAAGTCTTGTAGATTTTCTGTGAGTAGTCCTACGGACGTGGTTTGTTGTAGTACCATACGTATTGTAGGTTGTGCTCTTGAAGCAAGACAGTATTTCAGTGCCTGCTGCACTTGAGGGAATCCTGTGGTCGCCTTCAGTTCCTCCGAGTTCCTCCATCAAGCCCTTCCCCAAAAGGTCAGTGGAGACATATCAGGGAGGCCTTTTACCACGTGTGGCAAGAAATCCATGCATCGCTTATTGTCTGTATTTCCTTATTGACTGCATTTTGCCTAGCCCATCCGCAGAAGTCAAGGCTTGCTTTGGTCGTTGACGCAGTGAGCAGCGGTAAATATTTGCGCAGAGGTAGGTGACATTCACCTACCTTCTCCTGATTGCTTATCAAAATCAGTGCTCTAACCTTGTAGCTCAGACAAATATTAAGGTAAAAATGTACTTTCTGTCATTGCAACTCTGAAATACTCAGCCAAAACTCTTCTTCTGTCTCCTTCAGTAAAAGGGTAGATGTTATTCAAACGTGTTTATACTTTTAGCCCAAGGTTTTTGTTTTTTTATATATAATACTTAGCTAAATCTTTGCCAGAGGTAAACTTGCAATGCTACTAACAGGAAAGTCAGATACCTTATCAGAGCAGGAAATAGTCCTTTTAGTTCCAGATACGAAGGCTCGTATTAAAGTGTCTGCTGAAAAGGATTCATTAGAAGTAAAGGTATCCTCCCCTTGACATTTACTAAGCTGGCTGATTACTTCTCTTCTGGACCGTCTGTGTGGAGCATTGCAGCTTTTCATAAATTCTTTCTTGGAAGTGCTTAATAGTAAGAGATTTTTCCTATCTTCTGTATATTAGCAATTGAAAGCATACAAAACAAGAAACGACGGACGGAACCTAGCAGAGTACACCAGGAGAAGAAAGTATCACAGAGAGACAAAAATACTTTAACTGCCGTGGCTAGAAGTCTCTTGACTGTTATAAAACCATTTTCTTACATTAGCTGAAGACTTAGGTAGCAATGGGGCTAGCTGGCGGCAGCAGCTGGGCTTCATGCAGGGCCATGCGATGACATTATTGCAGTATTTACGCTAACTGTAGCAGGAGGTGAGATGGAAGGAAGGGACCCACCAGGTATTCCTGCACAGGAAAAACTTTTTCGCTTTTATTTATACAGTGTGTTTGAATTGGCTTTTTAATTGTGTTGCAAGTACGCTGTCTTCGTGAGAAGTACCTAAGAAAGGGAAACAGTTGTTCGCGTGTAGTTATATGCATATACTTCTGTTTTACGTTAGTCCAACGTTAGTAATGAGCAGACCCAGGGAAGGTCAGAGCCTGCACTGTCGGCAGGAAGTGGTGGCTGCAGCACAGAGCTTGATAGACAAAGGAATCATTTCTGTCCCTGTTTTGAGGGAAACTGAAGCAAAGAGAACATGAGGACTCAGATTTCCCTATGGGCCAGATCTTTGCAGGCCCTGAAAGGGATCAGGTTTCCAGAACAGTTGGGCTCTCCTGAATGCCTGGGCGTAAGTGTTGTACTTGAGGCACTGGGCACAAAGGTTTTCTTTAAATTCTAGCCCATATGAAAGGACAGCCAGGCCTTTTTCCAGAAAGTACTTCTGCAAAGCTGAAAAATGTATTTCAACACGAATGATCAAGCTCCCATCCCAGATCTTGCCTCTAAAGTCTTGCCCCCAGGGCTTTGGTTAGGCTCACACCTGAGAATGGTGGTGACTTGACAGGACATCTGCGGTGGATCTCCTGGGTGAGCAGGTCCAGCCCGCTGCTTCTGCCACCAATCCCCCTCTATCCCATCTCTCCGTTTAACAGGTGCTATCCTGAAACTAAATGGCTTCTCCTGATAAAGCTGTTCCATTACCTCCCTCTTGCATTAACTCAGAATAAGTGGTTAAAAATATCTAGTTTCTAGCTTAAATTTATTTATGGATCATTTATAAATACAGCTTATATTTATTCTTCATCAGTGTTGTCCTTTAGTGTAAATAGTTCTTCTCCTTCCCTTATGTTCCCCCTCATTCTTTCCCATCCCTCTGCTGAAATTGCCGGCAGCAGTTTCAGTCTCGGTTTTGCGAGGCTGCGAATGCCTTGCTCGTGCCCTCTCCAACATCTTGGGCAGTTTGCATGAGGCTTTCCCGGACTTGGGTGATGAGGCCTGTAAGTGGTATCGCAGAGGACTTCTCAGCCAGGCACTCCTGTTAGGTGGGGTAGCACCAAGCCCAGTTCCCCCCTGGAGGGAGCGAGTTTGAACTGTTATTTCATGCGTGTTAGAAACCAAGCCATGAAGTATTGTGTCCTGGATATATTTTCAATCCCTTGGAGATACTGTCTCATTCACTAGAAGAAATTAAATGTTAAAAGGGAGCAACAATATCCCATACTGCTGCCAAGAGTCTTAAGCATGAGGCTGGAAAGTAATTCCCGTTCTTATCTGTGGCAGAGGAGTCTCAGCTCTCCTGCCCAAAAGCCATGAATCCCGAGCGCGTTGCAGAGCCTCCTGCTAGATCTGCCCCTTGTTTCCTCAAGCAGAGGCGGGAATTGAACCCAGCTCTCCCAGATCCAAGGAAAGGACAAATGCCACGTCACACTACATGGCCTTTTCTGGGTTTAATGCTACCCAGAACAACTGAAAAATTTAACTGATTTGAATGATTTGAATTTTAAAAAACACCCATTTCAGAAATGAGAGAGCTCAGTTCCTGCCTATGTTTCATTTGTTGTGAGGCAGAGAATGGAAATGGTATCAATTTTTCTGTCAGCATATTAAACATGTTTTTATTAACAAGTAATTGCACTGAGTCCTGGAAAGCATTAGCAGCAGCAGCAGTGGTAGAAAATAGTTCTGGAAAGCTGAAAAACGTATTTCAGATTCCTTTGAATAAAAATGTGAAACTGGTCCAGCAGGGTATTTCCCTTCCCTGAGCATAAGGTGGGGGAATTTTAGATCAGTTCTACAGCTGAGAGCTGTTTAAAATCTCTTTTTGAAGTCAAGTAATCTGTGAAGTAAATGCTTATCAGGGTGAAAAGAGACCTTGTACCTCTTTTGTGACAAAACAAGTACGAAATTTCTGAAAGCTTAACAAATCTGGATGAAATTCAGACAGATGTGCATGTCTGAGTTGTGCGGAGAACAGTTTTATTTCCAGTTTTGAACTAGTATAGCTCAGCAGGGTATTTGGGGGGTGGTTAATTTTTCCACATTTCCTATATGGACGTTGTTATAACCATGTAAAAGTGCCAGTAGATTAGAAAAAAATCACTGAAGTGAACATGTCACTTCATTTAGCCTAGCAAAAAGAACATGGAGAAGTGACCTGACTCCAGCAGGCAAGCGTGGTGGCGGAGGCAGCGTGCCAGTGCTGATGGGCTCCTTGGTCTTGCCCAGCAGAAAATAACGGTTGGAAGCTAAAGCCCAGTATAAATCGTTTTGGAAATGTTTTTTAGGGAGAGAGAAACTGGGACAGTCCCCCGAGGGGTGCGGGGGATTCTCCGTCTCTGGCAGGGGACCGCGGTTGCCTTTGCGAGAGGCACGGGGTGCTGAGCTCAGAGCGGGGCTGACTGCCGGTGCGGCAGCCTGCAAATAAACGGGATCCTGCCGGGCACCTGGCAGCCCCTCGTGGCCCTCCATATTCAGCAAAGTTTGCCAGACCGGGGAACCTGGTAAAACCCAAATCGTTTGGGGGCATCGTTTCGAGCCGGAAGCCAGCGCAGGGCTGAGCAGCGGCTGCGAAGGGGCACTAGAGAGGGCGATGCTCTGAAGCTTGTCCTCTTGGCCGCGTTTGCACGTTGTTGTTGTGGCTGTGGCCACTGTGCAGTCGTCGTCTTGCAGCTTTGGGAATGTTTTATACCCTTGATGGGGTGGGAAAAACCTGAAGTGCTTTGAGTTTCCCTCTTGCAATCAAGCTCTTTGAGGAGGAACGAGCTAGTGATTTGGACTGGAGTCCAAACTCCTCTGAATCTTGGTAGTAAATCACCTGTTCACCTCAAAAAGCTGGGATTGCATCCTTGCTTTCTTAAAAAAAAAGTGAAAAATGTATTTTCTGCTGTCAAGTCGATGTGCCGGTCCAGAAAGGCTCAGCAGTGCCCCGGTGGCTGATACGGCTTTTGGAAAGAGGCATTAACCAGCTAGAGTTCTCACCCAGTGCATTACAAATCAAGAAGAAGAGTCAACAAAAACCCCTAAGTTTCATCTTCTCCTGTTTGTTTTTCTCTAGTTGCAAAGCTTGGATTAAAGGAAAGAAATTTTCTGTCTGGTAGATGTTTCTGAAATTTCTGAAAATGCTGTTTTCAAGTAACATAGAAATACAGACTTACGATGGAAATTCAGTTCCCAGTTTAATTTTGTGACGCAGGCTAACATGCCATCATATGATGTTTATGTTCATAGAATCTTACAATACCAAATGTATGTGACCAAGAGATCTATCTAGTGCTGGGTTTGACCAGCATCAGAAATCTTTACTTGTGAGAATAAATTATAACCTTGGCACTTGGCAGTACTTAGTTCAATGTTTATCTCTTGATCAGTTATTCACGATGTTGCCCCAAAACAGAGGTCAGTCACTGCTTAATCTTCGCTGCTGCTGTTTGCTCGCCTTGCCATCAGAGCCATGGAGGCCTGCTAGCAGTCACCACTGACTGCTTGTTTTTAATTCATTGGTAACGGTGATTTCAGGATCGGGTCTCCACCTTGATGGCTGCGTGAGATGGAAGTGGTGGCATTTGGCACTGCTGGCCTCCAAGGCCATTCTAAACGCATGATACAGGGAAAAGTAATAGAAAAAAAAAGTTTGCTACCCATTACGATGCTGCCTTGAACAGTTTGGTTTCAGCAGGGCTGCTGTGGCATTAACCACGCAGCCCTGGCAGGAGCTAGGTAACAGTCTGTACGGCGACTTGCTTTGCTCAGCAGCTGCCGCCTGCCCCGAGGGCGTGAGCCGGGTGTCGCTCCCCGGGTTTCTGCAGCAGTTTGCCTTTCTGCCTCAGCTACTCCCGGTGACCAGAGGAAAGAAGGGCTTTTTTGGTGGATCAGAGATACTCGTCTTAGTGGGCTTGGCAGGCACTGTAAATGGCCTCGTGCTCTGATACGGCATGCGCTAGGTATGCCAAAGCTTGTTCACTTCTCTTTGGACCCAAATTTAGAGCTTGTGTCGGTGCACCCAAAGCGCTTCCAAAGGACAGGGGTTTCAGCTGTAGCATCAGGACTTCTGACTCTCTTAAACCTCTTGAAAAATCCCAGCCTTAGGCGTGCATTTCACCCGATTGCCTTAACCTTACTTCCTGCTCGTTTTGCTGTGGGAGGGAGTCCCGGACCGCTGCTTCTGTCGGTGCTGCGGCTGTGCTGCAGGATCTGGCAGGGTGGTATCGGTTCACCCGTGGGGCAGGTGTCCCAGCCTAACCAAAGGAGCGACAAGTGTTCGAGGCCATCAAGCCCCATCCCATGGAAACAGCTTCCTTCCTTTCTCCTCCTCCTCCATCATCCAAAGGTACAATTTTCTTTTAAAAGCCTCTGCAGGCTGCTACAGCAATTTTGTAATTTGAGGCTAGGAGGAAGCTGAAGTTTTCTAAAGGAACAAAGAGCTTGTTTGATGACTGCATGGCAAATCTCCCAATTGCTCTTAAAATACATCTTTTGGGGAGCATTTGTATCACCTGATGGCACAACTGGGACCCTGCTGCTCCTGGACAGCCATTCACTCATCTTTAAGTTTCTTTAAACGATCCTGATAAGGTAAAAAAAAGTTGATAAGATTGGAGGTCAGGGCTCAAACCTTTCTGACCCCAAGCCTTTTCTCATCTGTTCTTCTAGTGAAACATTCTCATATTAAGGCTCCTGTAGGAAGGAAAGGAGACGATGAAAATATGCCTTACCCCAGGATTTTGTGGTGGGGGTTACTGAAATTCTCAGTGTTCAGGCTGGCGCGCGGGCGCCCAGACTCGAAGAGGCAGCTCGAGTGCCTGGGTGGCGCACTCGGCACGTCAGCAGGATCGCTTCTGAACAGGCTACGTCTTCTAGGCAATGGTACGGACTTTGTGCCCTTCCCAGTCGTGGTGCCACGCGTGTTCCTTGGCCACCAAATCCTGGCAGGACAGTGGCGAATGATGGAAAGTAATGGGGCTGGAGGGAAAAAGATGCCACTTAGGGCAGGTGGGTGCTTTTGTTTATTAAAAGAAGGAAGTCAGTTTTGTAGAAAAGGAGCTGCTAAGTATGTTTGCTGTTTTCAGATGCTAATGCACTTAATGAAAGAGCCTTCTCGGTAAGAAACCGCTTCTGGTGTGATGCAAGGAAACTGCGGATGGGAGAAGGGAGAGCGGCAGGTCGGCGTTGAGGCTGGCTTGGTGGGCAGCCGGCGTAAACGCTGGTGCTGCTCTTGGCTAGCAAGCAGCAAATGGGGGGACGGAACAAACCTCAGGATCGTCCAACCCTAAAAGTGCAACTCGGTCAGGCGTCGTGCCCCTGTCTCCTAGGCTGCAGCTTTCACAGCATGCAAGGACAGGGGCTAGTCACTTTGCCCAATTAGTATATTATTGGAGGATGCTGGAACAGGAAGATGATAGAAAATACATGAGCCTTTCAAAATCAAATGTTGAAAAAAATTACAACTCCTATAGGGCTGTTTATTACTTATCCATCACTGAAACGGCACCCAGAGCCCCAAACCTGGACTGCTGTAGTTCACAGACTGTGCGCTCGTGTCTCCAGGATGAATATGGGTATGTGTTTTTCACATTTACTCATTTTAAGTATGAATAGAAATTCTGTAGCATCTCTTTATTGTGATCTAAAATAAAAGGATATCAGGCTTCCCCTGGGTGGTATGTAGTGTTCCTCATGCCCCTCCAGGCATACTAAAATCCCTTGGGGGGAGCTCCCCCCTCTAAATTCAACGCCGAGACTAACAAGGGGAGAAGATGGTAAAGATGAGGTATAACTTAAGCAAAAGAAGAGCTGAAAAAAATATTTTAAAGATGCTATAGGACTTCAGGGGAAAGTAAATCAGTTAATGGTGCCATGCATTTTATAGCTTTTTGTAACGTAGCAAAGCCTGAGAAACCTTGTGTTATTAACCGCTCTGAGTATCCAGGCTTCATCTTTTAAGCCTATGCCATTTAGCTGTTGGGACAAACCCATAAATACATGATTTAAGCAAAAAAAAAAAACCCCACCCTTCATAAAATATACCAAAAAGGGGGGGAAACAGAATTTGAAAAGCAAAAGAAACCCGAGGGCGCGTGATTGCGCTCGCGGGTCTCCCCTGCGCGGAGGGCTGGCAGCCGCCGCCTTGGT